>NC_058405.1:24626910-24926910 GCF_002201575.2 Neomonachus schauinslandi | reverse complement strand
GATAACTGCAATGGAGAAAAGAAACTTGGGAAGATAGGAAACAGTCTTTGCTTTTCCCCAGATAGCAGGCATGTTCCCTTCTCGGGCACTTTGCATTTATTCCCTATGCCCTCGTCCTCTAAGTATCTGTAAAGCTTGGTGCTTCGTCCCTTTCTTGTCTTTGTCCAAATCATACTTTCCCAGGGAGACCCTCTCTTTTAAAATGCAGTGATAGTCCTCACTCCTGCTATCTGGGGAAAAGCAAAAAGGGAGGGAAAAAACCTGGAGCTGAGAAGATGAGGGGTACAGTAGTAGGAGATGTGTCCCAAAAGATAACTGGAATAGAGGGTTGTCTTGGGTTTGGGTCTCCAGAAGCAAACCTGGAGCATATACATGCACACAGGTGATTTATTATGGAAATGTTCTATAAATTCCCGGGGCCACTCAGCTCTCTGAGGGCACAATGGCTGCAGTTGTTCAGGGCAGTCATCAGAAAAGACTTGCAGTCTTGTGCTGCTAGAAGTAGAGACAGGGATGGGGCACAGATGGGGGCGGGGGGATTCTAGTGTATCTGTGCAAAATACCCATAATGTGCCTACAGACCTAAAGACTGCATAGCACTTTGTCAGCCTTGTAAAGGTTATGCCTTTTACTGTAAGCAAGGTGAGAAACCACTGGAGGATTCTAAGCTAAGGCAATGTGATCTGACCATTGTTTTAAAGGGAATGGATTATAATTTAAGATAGGTAGGAGCAGAGAGAGTGGTGTGCAAGTCCAAGCTATTTTCTTTGACCTATTTTGGTGGCTTGGACCAGTATACTAACATCAGAAGTATTAAGAAATGTTTGGATTCAGATTAATTAAGGAGAACTCTAAGGGATTTCGTGTGACCAACTAGAAATAAGGAACTTGTAAAAATAATATAATAGGGAAGAACTTGGGGGTGGGAAGTGGGAGAACATATTAAGAGCTCAATTTTTGGTATTTTACTGTAGAAATATCTATTAGACATTCAATGATGATATCAATAGGCCTTTAAATAATTGAGTCAAATTTGGGAAAGAGATTCTGGCCAGAGATATAAATTTGTAATTCTTCAGGGTATAGAAATAAAGCATGAGATAATGAAATTTGAGTACAGGTAAGCCAAAAATAAAATATTTCGGGTATAGTCACCTGATGTACTCTAAGATCTGTATGCAAAGAAATGAGAAGGAAGCCAAGAAATTCAGAAGTAGTGATGAGGGAGATGGGCACCAAACCATGGAAGATACTTGTAGGATGAGGGACTAAAGGCTGAGAGAGAGAGAGAGATCAATTATATCAGGTGCTGCTGTGGCTCAGGAGGAGAATGGAGAATTGACCATTATGTTTAGCAGCTGAGAAATCATTTGTGGTCTTGGCACCTTGACTAAAGATATTTTGATATAATGATAGTGGCAAAGCATGGCAGGAGTTGGTTTGAGAAAGGGAAGAAAGGAAATAAGATCCTAGGGTGTATATACAAGCTAAGAAGTTTTGCTGCAATGGAAGGGAGAGAAGTAGGGACAAATTAACAAAGACAGGGAATTGAGGGAAGTCATATCTTTTGTTCAGTATGAGAATAATAAGAATATGGTTTTAGGGGCACCTGGGTGTCTCAGTCAGTTAAGCGTCTGACTTGATTTCAGCTCAGGTCATGATCTCAGGATCCTGGGATCCAGCCCCCCATAGGGCTCCACGCTCAGCAGGAAGTTGGCCTGAGACTCCCTCCCCCTCCCTCGGCCCCTCCCCTCACACACCATCTCCCTCTAAAATCAAATCTTTTTTTTTAAGAAAAAAGGTTTTTATACTGTAAGTATGGATTCAGTAGCAAGGGGGAAAAATGATACGAAGGAGAAAGGGAGGAAAGCTGGAGTGATGACTTGAAGCAGCACTGAGGATGTGGAATTGGATGTGTAAGTAAAAGTGTTAAATCTAGAAAGGAGTCTGGCAGCTCATTAATGGTAATATGAGAGAACATAAGGCATAGCGTGTGGACACAGGGTAGATAAAATGAGAGCTTATGGATATTCTCTTCTGTATTCTTCTATTCCGTTGTTAAAATATAAAGCAGGGGGGATTGAGTGTAAGTAGAAGCAGGGAACGTTAAATGTTTGGAATCAGAAAACATGCAAAACAGTCATCTTTTAGACTGGGAAAAGGGATGGATTAGAGAAATGTGATTGTGGAAGAGCAGTGAATATTCAGTTGAAATCATTGATCATGAATTTAAACTGGAAGATTCAGCAAGATTAGTTTTCCTTTAGCCATATTCAGCAAGTCTAGCATTATAGTTCCAGGCCAGGGGTGCAGCTTTGGCAAGTGAGTATGAAAAAATAAGAGAGGTGAAAGGAATGAGGATGTTTGCAACAGAATGATTACAATGATGGATCATAGAATTTAATCAGGTTATGAGGAAAAACAAGATAGGCATTATGAGGTGGTAAATAGATGGAAGTATTAATTGATTGTATATTATGGTGGGCTAGAAAGATTGTTGTAATTGCAGTAATACAGTTAGTGAGTTGGAAAATAGGTGTTAATCAGATACTGACATACTTGCAATTGAGATTAGTTTAAGGAGGAGGTGGCTGTTACTGATCATGAAAAGATCTAGAGGATAAAACTGTAATTGAATATCTGAAGAAGAGCAGACTATAAGACCATTTGACATGTGAACATATCAAAAAAGTGAGAGCCAATATGTAGATATTGCCAAAGGGCTCATCTCCTAATACCATCACAGTGGGCATAGGATTTCAACATAAATTTGAGGGATACACAAGCAATCCATAGTAAGTGTGTTGCAAAGGAATAAAACTGTAGTGTTAACTTTATTAGTGATGTTTCCTTACTCATCATTTAGAAAAAACAAATATTGTATATTGTTCTTGTTTGAGATACATGTGTATTACACTATTCTCTGGACATTTTTATACATTTTGCATTCAAAAGATGAATAAAATTAAAACAATGAAGGAAATAGAATGCAACACTTATATGTACAGAATTCAGTCATCACTGTTTTGTAAGTGGTAGAAAACTATTTCTACAAGAATAAATTTGGGTTTTTATAAAATAAGGCACATGTTAGATTGATGATGAAATGTAGCAATAAAAATTTAGAACCTAAAAACTGAAAGACTTAGCATCCCAAAAGAGGATTTTTCCCAGTGTGACCACAGAGTAATATTAAAATCTGAGCGAACAAGCTAACACCTTTGTAAGGACTACATTGATCAGCCAGGAGGTTAATTACTGAAAGGAAAGTTTCATTTTTAAAATGTAACAAAATGTGAAGAGATTTAAAAAAAATTGAAAAGGAATTTAATGCCCAACTGAAGGGACTAAATAAAGTCAAATGCATTCAGGAAAGAACACTACTCAACCACCAAACAATAGATAATTTACAGATTATTTTAAAATTGCCGAGGTAGGCTAGGTTGGAGGGAAGGGTAACGAAAAGCTTTTTAACTCATTCTATAGCATTATACTCAGACATGGCAAGTGTAACAAAGGGGGGGGGAACACTTAAATTTTACTTTTATACATGAGAACATGTATTTTTATATCACAGATAATTAAATAAAATCCAGCTTCTACCAGGAGACACAGCAATAATTTCATATCATTACAGACTGAGTCTATCATGTAACCTCTTGCAGCTGCTCTTGCCACTAGATAAATAGGTAAGGAAGGGGTTGCTGTGTGGCTGGGGGGATTGATCCTGGGTGTAAAAGAGAAACTGTGATGCTATTAGAAAATAGGGTGTAAGGAGAAAAATGCTTGGTTTTCTGGGGATCCTAATGGGCACTCCAAAGTTCTGTGATTAAAGTCCGTGGGAAATCACATCAACCTAGTACAGTCAGAATGTGTAATGACCCAGCCACATTAGGAATAAAGGTCTTGCTTATTCAACCAGGCAGGAAACTACACTGGGCTGAGATGATTGCTGAGAGTTAAGGCAATACAGAATGGGAGTGGGAAAAGGTAGTGAAAAACACCAATTATGAACTCATGACTAAACTGCTGACATGAGGTCAACAATAATTAAATAATAGTTACTTATTTGAGTAAGGGATGTATTGGTGTGTAGTTTAAGCATTTTTCCTTACATCAGCAAATATTAGATATGATAATAGTAGCTAACCTTGTATCTCAACATTTAGGTTACGGAACATCAAAGAGAAAGCGTGACTCATCCTGAAGAGGAATGAGCATCAACCAAAGACACTATATAAGGCAAATATAGAGGACTTTGTGAATTTGTTTGGGAACAGTGTTAGTGTGCTGCATCATGTGAGGAGGAAGTATGATTTTAGAACTCATCTGTGGTTAATAAAGATGCATATAGATTCCAAAATGGAAAGAGAATCTTGATGGTTGGTTTTCCATTGTGTCAACTTAGCTAAGCTGGAATGATGTTTCCCAGAATTTCTTTCCCTCTATGATCTGGGCTAAGCTTGGCCATAAGAAAAACACGTGTAAGATTTAGAAGGTGGAAGTGAACAGCTAGATTGAGGCTCGGGGTGTCAGTGTAGGATCAGATACAATTATAGCTCATGCACAGTGTCTCAAATTTGCTGACTCACCTTGGTGGCGTGAAACAGTAACTGGGCTTCCACCTCCTCTGCCATCTGCTACATCTCCTCCTCCTGCTCCACCGACTCCTGAGCCAGATTTTTGTTTATGCCCTTGACAGATAGCACCAGCCTCTTCTGCAAATCATCCCTATCACTGAAGTAGGACAGTTCAAGGTGTTGAGAGGCTAATATGGTTTCCAGTTGATCCTCCCAGGTTCTGGCTCATCTTCACAAGCTCCAGTTTGCCTTTGCTCTGACACCAAATATTTCTGGATGTACTGCATGCCCTCCTTACTTCAGAGCCACCACCAGACAAGAAACAACAGTTGTAGCTAAACTGTTTAACCCTTTACACAGTTATATAAACAAACCCCTATAATAAATGATTTGGTATATTCTGAGTGGCCCATCCCTAGTTGATCTGACTCATAAAAATACCCTACAAATTGAACAGGGTTTCTTAATCATCTCGTTTCTATAAAATCTTTTTTTAAAAGAATTTCTCTGGGAATTTTCAGTATTTAGGCATTTTAACAAAGTGTTTTATTTTAGGGTAATAAACATTTTGCTATTTAACAAAATTTATTAGTTAATTATAGAAGGAAAATAACCAACAAATTATAAAATGTCCTATCCTAGTATTAGATTGAAATTTACCAACAGATTACCAAAAATAGATAAAATTTGCTTTCATGATCAATTGGCAGTTCGGTTTTCATAATTTATTTGATTCTAAATTATTACCCCTCATTTATATTACTTTAAATCAAACTTTTATTTACTAACTTATGTTGTCACGGTGGTATATATTTTTGCAGCTCTTTGTATTTTGTACTAGTTTGCATTTGTATCACTCCTAAACAGCAAACGTGAGTTTTTTGGTTGTTGTTTAGAACTCATCTGTGGTTAATAAAGATGCATATAGATTCCATAGATTTTTTCATTTTTTTAAATTAGCAGATACCTGAAGTATTTTTTCAGGGTTTGCACAGGACCCTAATTTACTACCTTTTTTTTTTTTTAAAGATTTCATTTGAGAGCGCGTATGAGTAGGAGGGAGGGGCAGAGGGAGGAGGAGAGACTCTCAAGCAGACTCTGCACTGAGTATGGAGCCGATAAGGGGCTCAATCTCACAACCCTGAGATCATGACCGAAGCCAAAATCAAGAATCAGGAGCTTAACCGACTGAGCCACCCAGGCGCCACTGATTACCACTTTGATATAATCTACATATGCACAATATGCTGAGCTGGTAAAACATACTGTAAATTATATATTAAATATTTTAAAAGATTTTATTTGTGAGAGAGAGAGAGAACACAAGCCGGGGGAGTGTCAGACAGAGGGAGAAGCAGGCTCCCCTCTAAGCAAGGAGCCTGATGTGGGACTTGATTCCAGGACCCTGGGATCATGACCTGAACTAAAGGCAGACCCTTAACCGACTGAGCCACCCAGACATCCCTATATATTATTTTATCTGCTTTTACAAGTGGAAGGTGCAAAGATACATACAGTAGTCTCATTGATGACTGTAAAGTGAATTAACATTTGATAATAATGCCTTAGCTTGTTGACGCTAAACATCATAGCCCCCCCTTCACTTTTGTCATATCCCTAAAGTGGCCTGTTTAAATTTTCATGTATACTTAGAGTTAATAAGATCTTGTTTCCTATTCCATAGTAATATTTCAATCTTCATATCTCTTTGTGCTTTAGTCTTTAATAATGTTTGTGACTAAGAGTAAAGCCAAATTAAAACGAATCCTTTCAAAATATTTATAAACAAATGGGATAGTATCTAGGATTTGACTCAAAATAATGTGAGGAAAGAAGAAAGGCAAATAGATGAAACAATATTAGTCAAGGTTTGAAAAATACTGAAATTCTTCTTGATGTTACTCGTGGCCAACCCCAATATAGCTTCAGAATAGGGGCTGGTCATCAGAAAGAACAATCTCGTGATTAATGTGTTGGAACTTTGAGCTAGCCCAAATTCTAGGAAGGGGAGGGTGGCTGATGATTGAATTCAAATACATGAACAGATTTAATCAATCCTACCTCTATAATGAAATCTCAATTTATTCTCTGTACACTGAAACCCACTGGAGCTTCCTTGTTGGTGAACACATTGATGTACCAGGAGGGTGACATCCCCTGATTCCATAAGAACAGAAGTTCTGCAACCCCTGTGTAACAAAACTGAAATTATACACATTGTTCTGTGAGTCATTCTAGCAAATTATTAAACCTGAGAGGATTGATCATGGAAACCCCTAAATTTGTAGCCAGTTGGCCAGAAGTGGGATGGTCTGAGGATGCCCTCAAGACTTGCAGCTAGCATCTGAAGTGCAAGCAGTCTTTTGTAGAGGAGTCTGCCCTTCATCTGTGGGTCTGTGCCAACCCCATGTGGTTAGTACCAGAAATGAATTGTAGTATATACAGTTGGTGTCAGACTAGTTTAAATAACATAATTGCCTTTTGAATGAAGTTTACATTTTTTGACATAAATTATTTTTTTAGGTATAGCCTCTTATTTCTCTAACATCTGTCTCTGCTCTCTAATTCAAATTGGTCTTGTGGAAACACCAAAATGATATTTTTCCTAAACAGTGCTTATTTTCCTGCATATGTTCATGTCACCGATTTTGAGTAGTTGCCCTTATAGACAGAGATATCATCTAATAGGATTATTTTATACTCAGCTTAGTGATCATTTCTGCAGGGTGTGTTCCAACTACCATCTACCAACTCCAGTACCCTTCCACCAGTACACGCCCAGTGCCAAAGTTGGTGTAAGGTACTACTTAGTATTTTTATCAAACTTTATGTGTATTCCATTTTGGTACTTGGACATTTTTTCATAATGTCCATGTAACTATTTTCCATGGCATGCTGTTAGCTCCTCAAAAATGATTTTTATCTTGGGGCGCCTGGGTGGCTCAGTCGTTAAGCGTCTGCCTTCGGTTCAGGTCATGATCGCAGGGTCCTGGGATCGAGCCCCACATCGGGCTCCCTGCTTAGGGAGAAGCCTGCTTCTCCCTCTGCTTGTGTTCCCTCTCTCTGTCAAATAAATAAATAAAATCTTTAAAAAGGGGAATGATTTTATCTTTGTTTCTCTATCCCCAGAACCTAGCTCCATGGCGACAACAAAGTGTGTGCAACTAATAGTTCTTGTGGAAATTATTTGAGCAAAGTGAATGCATCTGTACATGTCTTTAATAATGAGCTTTCCCCCCTAGATCTAGATTTATTATGTGTGTTTATTCTATGGAAGTAAGTTATTTTTATGATTAACCTTAAGTAAACGAGGCTTTTTGAGAAACACTGTTTTTCTCTAAATTTCCTTCATGTTCAAATCAATCTATTCTAATTGCTTTTTGCATGAATGAACACTACAATTATGTGTTGTCTCCTCTCAATTTGAAATGTCCTTATAGATGTTGATAAAAATATTTTGTAATTGCATTGCAATTTGGACATCTGAGGTCAAAATAACAAATATATTAATCTTGACAATATTTGTTTAATATAAGGTTAGATCTTTTGGTAAAGGATAGAACACTGTAAATTTTTAAAGATTAGTCTTGGTGGTTTTATACAAAAGTCATATTTATCACTCAAGATTTTCAACTACTCAGTAGTGAATTACTTATTTAATCTATTAGAGTGCATCTTCATTACACTAATTTGATTACTTTTTTTCCTCTACAGTATATGTGGAGCAAACTAGTTTGGGTCCAACAAACAGTAAGTCTGTGTCTTTATAATGTCACTTATTTAGATGATGAGTAAAAATTTCAATTACTCTAAATGCAATGACCTATGTGAATTACAAAACCGAAACTAGTAATTTTTTTTTTTAATTACAGCTAAAATTACTTGGCCCCTAGACTCCTACTGTAAGATAAGAATAATAATCAGAATTTGCTAAGAAAAAAATTTTCGTAAGGACTAAGTGTAAGTACTCTTGTCATCAAAAATATTTTGAGTCTTATATACAGAATGAAAAATACATTTATTTCTATATATTATCATTTTTTTCTTCTCAGCTATTTCTTTTCAATTATGTAGACCTTGGTTGAATTTGCTTACACTTGAGATTCTCACTTTCATCCAGGCTACTTTGTCCATTTTCAGGCTCTCTTGTGGTTGGATAGCTAATATATAATTTCTATCTTAAAGGAGTTTTATATTACCATTAGGAAAGGAAGTAAAATCTTTCAGCAACAGCAGAAAACATGCCCTGCTCAGGACCCTGCACAAATAATATCACTCAACAATATTTCTGAATGAATAAACACATGCATGTGATGAGAATCACTCCATATTACTGAACAGTGCCTGGAAATTAACACCAGATCTACTTCATTTCATCTCTTTCCACATACATCATCCAACATGTAAATGTTTTCATATTTATAGGATTTTTAAAAATATATTCTAGAAAATTCCATGTATTTTGCTGATCTTGAACTCCCAACCATCCTTAAATATTGAGTTCAAATCCCATCTCTTCATTGATACCACTGGCTTAAAATTAATTTTCCTTTTTTTTTTTAGTACTAGGGTACAACATATAATTGACTACTTTATTGACATCTAATTTTAATCTGTGTGAATTGTGCCCATCAGTTAAATAAAAAGCTGTCTCAGATCACCAATAAGAATTTATTTTTCTGTTCTATTTTTCTATTTTAACAAGCCAACAAATATAGTACCAACCACAAGGTGCATATATTATACATACATGACTGAGTAGAAAGTGTAAGTCATTTTATTAACGTGACCTTTTCTTTTTTTTTTTTAAAGATTTTTTATTAATTTATTTGAGACAGAGAGAATGAGAGAGAGAGAGCACATGAGAGGGGGGAGGGTCAGAGGGAGAAGCAGACTCCCCGCCGAGCAGGGAGCCTGATGCGGGACTCGATCCTGGGACTCCAGGATCATGACCTGAGCCGAAGGCAGTCGCCCAACCAACTGAGCCACCCAGGCGCCCCTAACGTGACCTTTTCTAAGAATCCATCCAAAGTGAAAAGGAAGCCTCAGGCTAATATATTTAAACAATTTGAATAGCAATGCATCTTCCTTTGTGGGTTTAGACTTACTCATTCATATTTAGATGAAACAGTTGCAGATGTTGCATTTATGTGACTATCAATTTAATATGGAGAAAGACAGAGACAGACAATATAAATATTGCCACCATAAAGAATATTAGCTCTAAACCAAAATGCCTGGATTCTATTCTCACCTGTCATATATTAGCTCTTTTATCTTGGGCAAATTACCTAACTTCTGTGTCTTAATGTCTTCATAAAATTTTTATAATTTATAACGACTTCATTCCTTTTTTTTTTTTTTTTAGTGCAGAAGAAATGGGGGATAAATGAAATAGCCAGAAGTTAAATATTCAAATATTTACTGAATATGTGTGTATGTATATAATATATATGCACTAGATATATAATATGTATATAGTACAATATAGAATACAGCTCATAATTTACATTGTAATCACCACAATATTGTATCATTTTTAGACATTTTTTCCAGATTAGTTGAGAAGTTATTTGGGGGATGGAGTTAGAGAAGATATCAAGTCAGCCTCTGAGAAGGAATTCACTCCCATGGAAAGGTAGTTATAGTATTTAGAATGAGCCAGTAAAAATCCTCAAGGTCAGGAAGAAAAGTTGAGTACTGAAGAGCCTGAGTCATTCATTCATTCATTCATTCATTCATTCATTATTTTATTTTATTTTATTTTATTTTATTTTATTATTTTATTTGACAGAGACACCGCGAGAGCAAGAACACCAGCAGGGGGAGTGGGAGAGAGAGAAGCAGTCTCCCCGATGAGCAGGGAGCCCAATGTGGGACTCAATCCCAGTACCCTGGGATCATGACCTGAGCTGAAGGCAGATGCTTAATGACTGAGCCACCCAGGCACCCCAAGCCTGAGTCATTTAGATCACCTTCTGACTCAGCCTGAAGGGGCTGATGCTTCAGTGCTAGGGAGAAAATGTCACAAAAATATGTCTGACCTTTGGAGGAAAAAAGTGCCATGGTGCTGTAGCCTGTCTAACCCAGGATCATTGAGGACTAAGGAGGATTATTGCTGGAAAATGATGACCTAGACCCAACCACAAGATAGAATCCCAAATGCAGAACAGCTGGCAAGGCTGTTTGTTTTTTGGAGGCACTAGTTAAAGAAGCAGCTGTGAAATAAGATTTCGTAGTGGTTTACAGCCGATGTCGGTTTGGGGTGATTTCCTAGCATTTTTGGTACTTGCTGCTTCCTGCTAGTAGTAGCAGGCATTATTCATACCAGGAAACAAATGAAGAGAAAAAGTGGACACCACATGGTGATTCATTAAACATTATATGATGTGCCTAAAAGTTTTAAATAGCAGGATAGAAATAACACATAGACTTGCCTTCTGTTCCAGTGGCTGTTTGTGCTGTATTTGGCTACCATCTTCACCTAGATTTTTATATCTTATCATCAAAATCATTTGGAAGATATTTTAAAAATCCATTATATTGAGTCATTGACATTTTAATTCAGGGTTGATAGCAAGTCCAGGAAATCCTAGTTCTTTAAGTCTTTCAGATCTGAGACAGCCACTCACATAGACTATACAGGATTCTTTCAGCTTCTATTATTCATCCCACTTTGGAATCAGCTGGCCTAGGGAAGCATCCTCGATCAGCCATGTAATTAGCTGTCTGGTGTGGGACTTTTCAGAACCTCATAATACTCCTTTTCAATTAGACCTATTTAGCACAGTGTTGTTAAAATTACAGATAATTTGGCATGTCATAAATACTCAATAAATGACATCTTTTATAAGGTCGGTAAAGTTGGTCTAATAAAAATTGGCCCAGCATATTATGTTAATTTAAAAGCTTTTTAAAATCAGTATTTTAGTCATCATATATGGTGCATTTAAAAATCATTTATTTCCTGGGGAGGAAAAGAAGGCAGAGGAGTATGGGACCCTATTCCAGCCGGTAAACGGAATTGAGCTGGATACCTACCAGACCACTCTGAACACCCACGAAATCAGCCTGAGATGTAAGAAGATATATCTGGATCTCTACAGAATATCGCAGGCGGTTGGTTTCAAGGTATAAAGCAGGGAGTCCTGATTCCGTGGGCACATATCCAAAGATAAACGGAAGGGGGAGGGAGGCGAGCCGTCAGGATCCTGCACCGCCAGTAAGTGATAGCCTCCCGTGCTGGGGACGGGGCACAGACTTGCTGACCGGTAGCTGTGGGGAAAAGACTTTAGAGCAGCCCCTCCAGATGGAAACCTGGAGTGGCCAGGCTGCACGTGCGAACTGGGGGTGGCTGGCGGTTTTAGAAGCACAAAGGGCAAAGACGTGCCCCAACCTGGAGTCAAGGACTGGGAGTATTGCTGAGGGGCGCACAACCCAAGATGCTGTTTTTAGCAGCATAGACAGAAACGGAGATAGTGTGTCCTGGAGAGCTCACTGAAGAACAGATGGCAATCTCTCTGTTCTGAGGCAGAGGGTTGGAAAGGATCTCTTCTGCTCTGACTCTGAGAGGAGACACAGAAAGCGGGAAGAGAACAAAAGCCCCAAAAAACCGGTGTTCACTGAGCCCATCCCCCCCCCCCACAAGGGGCAGGGCAACTCTGCTCAGTATTGCCTGAGTAACAGCGTGGCAGGCCCCTCCCCCAGAAGACAGGCTGGGAGAACAAGAGGCCAACAGCCCTAAGGTCCGTATAAAACAGGTGCATCTTGCTTGGGTTGTGCTCAATAATTTGGACTCTCTACATTCCCTCAACCACCCCTCAACAGAATGACTAAGAGGAGGCACCCCCAAAATAGGAAAGACTCAGAGACTGTGATTTCTGCCACAGATTTACATATGGATACAGATATAACCAAGATGTTGGAGATGGAATTCAGGGTAGCAGTTGTGAAGATAATACCTAGAATGGAGAAATCGATTAATGGCAACGTAGAGTCTCTAAAGGCAGAAATGAAAGCTGAACTGGCAGAACTTAAAAATGCTATTAGTGAGATCCAGTCTAATCTAGATAATAAACTAGGGTAAGCGAGGCAGAAGAACAAATTAGTGATCTAGAAGACCAATTGATTGATAGAAAAGAAGGATAAAGAGGCAGCCAGGGAGAAACAACTCAAAATCCATGAAAACAGAGAAATAAGTGACACCAGGAAATGTTCCAATGTCAGAATTATTGGGATCCCTGTGAGGGTGGAGAGAAAGAGAGGACTAGAAGATATATTTGAGCAAATCGTAGCTGAGAACTTCCCTAACCTGGGGAATGAAACAAACATTTGTGTCCTAGAGGCAGAGAGGACCCCTCCCAAGATCAAGGAAAACAGGCCAACACCTGGGCATGTAATAGTAAAACTTGTAATTCTTAGAACCAAGGAAACCATCTTAAGGACAGTTAGGGGGAAGAGATTCCTTAGGTACAGAGGGATGAACATCAGAATAACATCAGACCTATCCACAGAGACCTGGCAAGCCAGAAAAGACTGGCAAGACCTATTCAGGGTATTAAAAGAGAAGAACATGCAGCCAAGAATACTTTATCTGTCAAGGCTGTCATTTAGAGTGGATGGAGAGATGCAGAGCTTCCAAGACTGGCAGAAACTGAAAGAATATGTGACCACTAAGCCGGCCCTGCAAGAAATATTAAGGGGGGTTTTATAAAAGGAGAAAGACCCCAAGAGTGATATAGAACAGAAATTTATGGAGACAATCTATAGAAACAAAGACTTCATAGGCAACATGATGACAATAAATTCATATCTTTTAATAATCACTCTCAACGTGAATGGCCTAAATGCTCCCATAAAATGGCACAGGGTTGTAGATTGAATAAAATGATAGGACCCACCCATATGCTGTCTAAAGATACATCCAGACTGAAAGTAAAGGGATGGAGATCCATCTTCCATGCCAACGGACCTCAAAAGAAAGCTGGGGTAGCAATTCTTATATCAGACAAATTAGATTTTAAGCTAAAGACTGTAGTTACAGACACAGAAGGACACTATATCATTCTTAAAGGGTCTATCCAACAAGAAGATCTAACATTACATCTATGCCCCCAACATGGGAGCAGCCATCTACATAAGCCAACTGTTAACCAAAATAAAGAGTCATATTGATAACAATACGTTAATTGTAGGAGACCTCAATACTCCACTCTCAGCAACAGACAGATCATCTAAGCAGAAAATCAACAAACAAGAGCTTTGATGACACACTGGACCAGATGGACCTCATAGATATATAGAGAACATCCCACCCTAAAACAAACAGAATACACATTCTTCTTGAGCGCACATGGAACTTTCTCCAGAAGAGACCACATACTAGGTCACAATACCAAAAGACAGATTATTCCCTGCATATTCTTGGACCATAATGCTTTAAAACTGGAACTCAATCACAAGAAAAAATTTGGAAGAAATTCAAACACTTGGAAGCTAAAGACCACTCTGGTCAAAAATGTTTGGGTCAACCAGGAAATCAAAGAACTTACTTAAACAATTCATGGAAACCAATGAGAATGAAAACACATTGGTGCAAAATCTATGGGATACTGCAAAGGTGGTCCTAAGGGGAAAATACATAGCCATCCAAGCCTCACTCAAAAAAAAAAAAAAAAAGAAAAATCCCGAATTCACCAGCTAACTTTACACCTTAAAGAACTAGAGAAAAAGCAACAAATGATGCCTAAACCATGCGTTAGAAGAGAAATAATTAAATAATTAAGATTAGAGCAGAGATC
Source organism: Neomonachus schauinslandi (assembly GCF_002201575.2). Classification (NCBI taxonomy): domain Eukaryota; kingdom Metazoa; phylum Chordata; class Mammalia; order Carnivora; family Phocidae; genus Neomonachus; species Neomonachus schauinslandi. The sequence continues at coordinate 24,912,530 of NC_058405.1, read as the reverse complement.
AATGAATTAGAAACCAGAAACATAGTAGATCAGATCAACGAAACTAGAAGCTGGTTCTTTGAAAGAATTAATAAGATCGATAAACCACTGGCCAGACTTATCCAAGAGAACAGAGAAAGGACCCAAATTAATAAAATTATGAATGAAAGGGGAGAGATCACAACTAACACCAAGGAAATAGAAACAATTATTAGAAATTATTATCAACAACTATATGCCAATAAATTAAGCAAACTGGAAGAGATGGATGCCTTCCGGGAAACCTCTATAAACTCCCAAGACTGCAACAGGAAGAAATTCACAACCTAAATAGGCCAATAACCAGTAGCGAGATTGAAGCAGTGATCAAAAACTCCTAAAAAACAAGAGTCCAGGGCCTGATGGATTCCCTGGGGAATTCTACCAAACATTCAAAGAAGAAATACCTATTCTCCTGAAGCTGTTTCCAAAAAATAGAAACAGAAGGAAAGCTTCCAGACTCATTCTATGAGGCCAGCATTACCTTAATCCCCAAACCAGGCAAAGACCCCATCAAAAAGGAGAATTTCAGACCGATATCCCTGATGAGTGTGGATTCCAAAATCCTCAAAAAATCCGAGCTAATAGGATCCAACAATACATTAAAAGGATCATCCACCACAACCAAGTGGGATTTATCCCCGGGATGTAAGGGTGGTTCAACATTCGCAAATCAATCAATGTGATAGAACACATTAATAAGAGGAGGGAGAAGAACTATATGGTCCTCTCAATTGCTGCAGAAAAAGCATTTGACAAAATACAGCATCCTTTCCTGATTAAAACTCTTCAGAGTATAGGGATAGAGGGAACATTCCTCAAGCTCATAAAATCATCTTTGAAAAACCCACAGTGAATATCATCCTCAATGGGGAAAAGCTGAGAGCCTTTCCCTTAAGATCAGGAACACGTCAGGATGCCCACTCTTACCACTACTGTTCAACATAGTACTAGAAGTCCTAGCAACAGCAATCAGACAACAAAAAGAAATAAAAGGTATTCAAATTGCCAAAGAAGTCAAACTCTCTCTCTTTGCAGATGACATGATACTTCATGTGGAAAATCCAAGACTCCACCCCCAAATTACTAGAACTCATCCAGCAATTCAGTAATGTGGCAGGATACAAAATCAATGCACAGAAATCAGTTGCTTTCTTACACACTAACGATGCATCTGTAGAAAGAGAAATTAGAGAATCAATTCCATTTACAATAGCACCAAAAACCCTAAGATACCTCAGAATAAACCTAACCAAAGAGATAAAGGATCTATACTCTAGGAACTACAGAACACTCATGAAAGAAATTGAAGAAGACACAAAAAGATGGAAAAACATTCCATGCTCATGGATCGGAAGAATAAACATAGTTAAAATGTCTATGCTGCCCAGAGCAATCTATACCTTCAACACCATCCTATTCAAAATTCCAATGACATTTTTCAAAGTGCTGGAACAAATAATCCTAAAATTTGTATGGAATCAGAAAAGACCCTGAATCACCAAGGAAATGTTGGAAAAGAAAAAGCTGGGGGCATTACGTTGCCCGATTTCAAGCTATATTACAAAGCAGTGATCACCAAGACAGCATGGTACTGGCACAAAAACAGACACATAGACCAATGGAACAGAATAGAGAGCCCAGATATGGACCCTCAACTCTATGGTCAAATAATCTTCGACAAAGCAGGAAAAAATATGCAATGGAAAAAAGACAGTCTCTTCAATAAATGGTGCTAGGAAAATTGGACAGCCACATGCAGAAGAATGAAAGTCGACCATTCTCTAACACCATACACAAAGATAAGCTCAAAATGGATGAAAGACCTCTATGTGAGACAGGAATCCATCAAAATCCTAGAGGAGAACATAAGCAGTAACCTCTTCAACATTGGCCACAGCAACTTCTTTCAAGATAGATTCATCTCCAAAGGCAAGTGAAACAAAAGCAAAAATGAACTTTTGGGACTTCATCAAGATAAAAAAACTTTGGCACAGCAAAGGAAACAGTCAACAAAACAAAGAGGCAACCCACAGAATAGGAGAAGATATTTGCAAATAACACTACAGACAAAGGGCTTCTCAAACTCAACACCCAAAAAAACAAATAAGTCAAAAGATGGGCAGAAGACATGAACAGACACTTCTCCAAAGAAGATATACAAATGGCTAACAGACACATGAAAAATTGTTCATCATCATTAGCGATCAGGGAAATTCAAATCAAAACCACATTGAGATACCACCCTACACCAGTTAGAATGGCAAAAACTGACAAGGCAAAAAAACAACAAATATTGGAGAGGTGTGGAGAAAGGGGAACCCTCTTACACTGTTGGTGGGAATGCAAGTTGGTACAGCCACTTTGGAAAACAGTGTGGAGGTGCCTCAGAAAGTTAAAAATAGAGCTACCCTGTGACCCAGCAATTGCACTACTGGATATTTACCCCAAAGACACAGATGTAGTGAAAAGAAGGGCCATATGCACCCCAACGTTCATAGCAGCAATGTCCACAATAGCCAAACTATGGAAGGAGCCAAGATGCCCTTCAACAGATGAATGGATAAAGAAGATGTGGTCCATATATACAATGGAATACTACTCAGCCATCAGAAAGGATGAATACCCAACTTTTACATCAACATGGATAGGACTGGAGGAGATTATGCTAAGTGAAATAAGTCAAGCAGAGAAAGTCAATTATCATATGGTTTCACTTATTTGTGGAACATAAGGAATAGCATGGAGGACATTAGGAGAAGGAAGGGAAAAATGAAGGGGGGCGGGAATTTAGAGGGAGAGATGAACCATGAGAGACTATGGACTCTGAGAAACAAACTGAGGGTTTTAGAAGGGAGGGGGTGGGGGTATGGGTTAGCCCGGTGATGGGTATTAAGGAGGACATGTACTGCATGGAGCACTGGGTGTTATATGAAAACAATGAATCATGGAACACTACATCAAAAACTAATGATATATGTTGACTAACATAGCATAATACAATTAAATTAAAAAAATAAAAATTAAAAAATCATTAATTTCCTTATAACATTTTTATGTAATTACGATAGATAACATATCATTATAACCCACAACAAATTGTAACTAATTCTAAAAAATTAACATTGAAATTAATGAAGCTTTACTGAACTGGAATTCTGTGAGTTATAAAAATAAAATATTAAAACACTTTCACAGGCAAACTACTTAGTTAAAACACTTGGTTTTTCATTCCAAAAACTATTTTAATTCTGTGAACATTCTATCTAGTGATTTTTACAATTACTTGCTTTTATTGCTACTTAAAAATTAAATCCAAATATCTTCAGTTGATTTTCCTAGTCTTTAGAATTTTGATGTACCATAAAATTTAAGTGGCTTGGATTCTCAGGTAAGAAAGTACTATTTATTTATGTTTTATTATTTCTATGTTGTAAAAATTAGTCCAATATATTTATGAAATTCAGACATGTGAAAAATACTTGATCTAGTTCTGTATCTTCCTTAAGCCAACAAAGTTGAAAATAGTAGATACTTATAATATTGGAATTTTCTGTTCTTTTTGGAAGGGGCTTATAGAAACATTTGCGATGCCTTACATACACTTACCATACACACATGTATTTGAAAAAACTTTCTCTGTTGATGGTATAAATTTGACTGCATTGTCATTGCAATCAATTTATATCATAATATTACAGAGGCACTTTTGTAAATATGTAAACATTAATATTTTAATATAGAAACAATGACATATGCATTTAAATGTTATTTTTGAAAATGTATATTTTTTCTTCAAAACATAGCTAAGAGCTTAAAGAAAAAACTAATTACTGAAGAGACTGTATATCCTTTCAATTCCTCATGGTCCTAATTTATAATGTTCCTGGCCAAGATTTAAAATGTAATCAGTATTAGTATTCAGCAGGATTCTGAGGATCAGCAGATGCTATTCTAATAGTGCCTCAAACTTTAGAAATCCATTTTGTTACAAAGAATCCAAAATACAATAAGTAATGTATTTGAAATCTGTCATTAAATTTCTATTGTATAAAAGAAAAAAAAAAGTAAATGGAATTACAACAAACATACCGAATCTGCCTGACACATAAGGATAAAGATATGCTTCTGATCATGAAAGGAAACATAGAAGGAGAAAGAAGATAAAAGGTATAATTTTTGTATCCGAGGTGCCTTCAATCTTTAATAGAAGGCAGACTAAATTATCATTACATGTTTAATCTGGTTGATTATGGAAAATGGAATTATTCATCTGGGTAAGGAACTAGAATCTCAAAGAAATCTGGGCTCAACTTTAGAAAATAACAGCTTTTGAAGAGGTAGAGAAGGAAGAAAGAGTTTTAGAAAAGGCAGTTTTGGAAAATGCTATATGCCTCTATTTTCAGAGAATGGCAAATCGATATCTGGCTGAAAGGTAAGGCTGAACTAGGTAAGCATCCTCGTTCAGCCATACAATCAGCTGTCTGGCCTGGGACAACTTGTCAGACCCTCATCACACTCCTTTTCAACTAGACCTATTTAGCACAGTGTTGTTAAGATTATAGATAATTTGGCATGTCATAAACACAAAGACAGGTTTGGGGATAACAGAAAGATGGTAGGGTGTAGTGACATATTCCAGAAGGCCTTGTATGTTAATTTAAGAAGCTTGTTTTATAATACTCACTAAACAGTTGTGAAAACAGTAGCTTAATTTCAACTGTGTATTAGGACAATAACTAGCTACCGTGTGAAAAATATATAAAGAAACTAAGAGACTGGATTTTGAGTGAACAATTAGACTACTACTAGATAAGGGATTATGAAATCTTAAATGAACAATGGAGCAGGGTGGCAATAAGTAAATATGACAAAATAATTTAGTGCATTCTTTAAGGTGAGGGTTAAAAGTGACTTTGAGATTTCTAGTGTTAGTGATTGAAAGGACACCACAACTCAAATACTCATTTACAAAAATCAAAATCAATGTAAAAATTCTATAAAAATGTGGTTTTCTGAAAATCTACCAACAAATGTTACAGTATTTGATTTTATGAGTTTTCTTTAGAAAATCAAAACCTGTATAAATTTCAACATATTAGAGATCAAAACACAAGAGTGATTTTAAATTAAAGAAAGGAGATTTACCTGTAACCAAAAATATTACCCTCACTGTCTCTTAAATATGATTTGTGACAAATCCCCATGATAAAAGTTACTAGTTTTTAGGAATATTAGTGACATGATTCAGTTTAGTATGTTTCAAAACTTTCTCACCCTAGTATTTATTCAGTGGTTATTTTTTCAAGCTATTCTTCCTAATAGAATATATGGAGTTATGTATGATATTTGTTGTGGATACTTGTAAATATCTCAAAATTAGGAAGTTATTCACTATATATTAATTGCTAGCAAGTAGAATGGTATGAGAATAAGAGCAATTCAAGAGAAAATCTCCAACCTGAATTGTGCTTAATCTCTTTACTCTCCCTATACTAAAAATTTAACCAAACAACTTTTACTGTTAGCTAAAATTTCTCAATATGGTCTCTGACACAGATGCCAGGGAGATATCAGATGACCAAACCTTTGCCAGATAAAGAGAAAAAAAGATGAAAGCGTTGCTCAGTTAAAACTAAATTATAAACTCATGGATGGTAGGTTTTATGGACTCACTGAACTATTTACCAATTCCTAACATAAGTTAGGAATTGAAATGCTTAGGAAATGAAATGCTTAAATAAAGACTAGATTTTTATGGCTCTATTTATTCATTTATCTTTATGACTTTGGGAAGGTAAGTGATCTCTTTTGCCATGTGTCTTACAGACTTTGACATAAGGATACTGAACCTGACAGCAATGAGAAAAATGTGAGTTTGTTTACATTAACCTTGAAAATTATTAATGCTAATAATTGTAAAGGAGTAACAGAAAATGTGAATCCTGATTCAAACCAAAGTTTACTTTGTAAAGTCAACTTTGTTAGTCTTCCTAAATTATTTTTCATTAACCTAAAAGCCCTTGAAGATGTGAAATTTGAAACCTACCCTACAGGTACCATTGATGGAATAAGAATCCAGTGCATGTGTAGTTTTCTGGTTTTAGCTTATGTATTCTCCATTTTACTGGACTTAGCTTTAAAAGCTGGAATATAAAAGAAAATATAAAGATTGAATTAAACTAGGTTAATTGGATTAAAACTTCAGGTGGGAAAAATTAACATGAGGATCCAACTTGAAATTATAGCAAATAGAAGCTATTATTGTAATGCCAAGAGTCAATCATGTGCCTGGCAGAAGTACCTGGCCCTTAAAATATCATTTATTCAGTTTTCACAATTGTCCAATAATGCTGTTATTAACACTTTTTATAGAGGAGAAATATAAGACCCAGCAAACATCATTAGTTAATTTAAAGTTACCTAGCTAGGACATAGAAGGCCTGGAGTTCTAATGTAGAAATGTCAGACACTGTGTAGAATATTTACATGCACTTAAGTCTGTTTTCATCTATAATTCAAGATTACTCTGACAGGTGGGTTGTCTGGTGACTGTGCCTAGCTTTTTCTTCTATTTTTGAATCTCAGCTAATTATTCAGCAAATGTAATATCACTTTTATATGACTAGGATTAAATTTAGAATCCATGCCCTCACATTCAAATTAATCAGTTATCAAAGTAAGATCTTTCTCTGTTGCCTTTCTATTTAATCCTAATAAGGAACTGAAGTGAACAGCACAATTCCTACACTATTAACTCTGAATTGAGCCTTTGAGAATTTTTCACTTCAAGGTCTTCATAGTTTTATCGTCTCAGCCATAGTATCCCATTAAAAAAATTAATATGAACTAGGTTAGTAATACAACTGTACAATAACATTTCAGCATGTGTATTTTTCTGGGTATCCATTCTAGCCTGTCATTAGTATTGACCTGCATGATTTAAAAACATTCAGTATTAATTAGAGCCCTGAAAATTGGCTGTGCATGCTAAAATATGGCTACTCGTAACTTCGCAGAGATTTTCAAGAACCTACTTTGCTCTTATCTGGCTCTCTGATTTATCTTTGATGCATTCCACCATTTAAATAAAATTTAGAGATTGATTTATCTATTAAATTTCTGAAGGAGGTAAAAGCTGTTCATCATTTTTCTTCTGCTTAAAAGTGTTAGATCTACATTAAGATCATTTTCCATTTCTCTTGGGCCTTTTTAAATTGTGTTCTAAGGTGAGAACAATGAATTACCTGACAGAAAAAGGTTTTACCTGCACTGCCAACCTTCCAGTGCATGATAAAAGGATCTTATGTAGTTTTTATGCAGCCCAAATGGCTGCTAGCAGGCAACTGTGACAGACAAGGGCCAGACATCACCTTTATTTCACAGACCTCCCAGGACAGCTAGCGAATCAAGCAGGGGGACAAAGTGAAGGATGAGAACGCCAACTCACTTCATTTAGAAGGGATAGGGCTTACATTTGTCTCTCCACCTTTGAAAAAAAAATTGCAGAATTGCAATAAATCAAACTTCAAAAGTTGAAATGGTTTGAACATTACTTGAGCAGGGAAGGACTCTGCTGCAAAATTAAGAATCTTACTCTATAAAAGGAGTTTAGGACGAGCCTTGAAAACATGAGGCTCAGTGAAAGAAGCCAGATCAAAGGCCACATATCATGATTCCATTTATATGAAATGCCCAGAATAGGCAAATCAATAAAGACAGAAAGTGGATTAGTGGTCACCAGGAATTGGGGTAAAGGCATTGAAGAGGAGCTGCCAATGAGTACAGGTTTCATTTTAGGGTGATGAAATTTTTTTAGAATTAAATAGTGGTGGTAGCTGTCCCACTTTAGTAAAACCAAATGAATTGGACGCTTTAAAAGACTACAATGGTATGTGAATTACTTTTTCCTCCAGAAATGGCCTCAGACGCACATTTTGAAGATGTTTGAAACTGAAAAATCTAGATGAAAGAAAATACCAATTTGACCAAATGCTAGGTAGTCTGAGTTTAATAAGAGTACATATTCTGAAGTTAATTATTTTCAGACACTTGAAATACCCTTAAATATTTCAGACAGCAGGCAAGGCATGAAGTCCTAAAGTTTTCAAATATATTTCTTTTTATTGTGATTATGAGGTTGAAACCCAATAGTCCCTAAACTCTTAGCCTAGAGGTACTGAAGAATTTACTTTCACAAGACACACACATAAAATAGCCAATAAGAGATTAAAAAATAGAAAAGCAATGTGGAGCAGAGTCAAACTTTAGTATTTCTATTATTCTAATTTTATTTCCTAGTATGGAGATATACTTCAATGACTTAATATTAATTCTGAAGTAGAAGATTCCATGACTGAAAGATATCTAGCTTTCTTCCCTCTCTTTTGGATATGTCTAAGAAGCTTTATTTTAATGAAATTAAAACTGCTTCTTACAAAATAAAACTTAAGTTTATATGCTAGTATTATAGCAATTTAAATGTGATGTGGTTAAATATAAAGTTTATTGAAAACCAGTTGTGTTTATGGAACCCCCCCCCCCCCCCCCAGCACACACACACATTTCAAATGCATCTAAAAGCAATGTAGAGATTCTGGCAAAAAAAAAAAAAAAAAGTGTTACTCATACAAATTCCTGTATTCTGTATTTCTCAGTAGAAAAATCAAAACAAAGCATCTTATTTTCTGTACCTGCACTATATACAAGTTGAACTGCACATGAAAATAAATGTCTTACATTTTGATTTGCAGCTATTTTATTTGCTAAACTATTCTTAACAACAAACTGGAAATGTGATTCAGTATCTTGTAGTTAACAAAACAAATCATGAAAGAACTAAGGGGAGAAACATCAAAGGAGAGTAGCAGAAAGATAAGACTATTTTTACCTTGAAAATATGGGAATGGTTTTAGGTACCATTTACTGAGCATCTATTAGAAACCAAGTTCTACATATCTACAGTATCAAGTAATCAATCCTCTCATCACACCTACAATTCATTATCAAAAAAATAAATAAATAAACCTATATAACTGCTATAAAGCAGTTGAACTTTCCCAAGGCCACACAGTTTAATAAGTTCATGTTTAATGTTAAGGTATGCTAGTAAGTTAACATTTAATGAGATTAAAATTTGTCAGTTTGAATAAAGTCCACCATACCACACAACTGATTATAACACACATACACGCACACGTGCATGGAAAAGTAACATAAAAGTTACCATAAGTCCTCCCCTGACTCTAAATGGGGCAAACATTTGTAAAATGGACCCTGTAAAATTTGGTATTTAAATAATTATTTACGGAGCTATTTTATAATCATTTAGCTGATCGTGTTTAAATTACCACTTGTTAAAGACAAATACTATACCTAAGTTCATCTATTACATACACAATCGGAATGCATAACAAGTTACTCTAGCATAGTGGTACAGAGTAGCATAAAACACCATGGGTGGGACATATTTACACAGCAGGGTAACATTAAAGCCATTTATTTCAGGTGAGGTAGTGCTAGAGACCATGTAGTTAACATAATTTCCTGTGAAAGACAATATTGTATAAGTCCTTAATGAAAATGATAGTAGTGTTATGTAGAATGTATTCAAATTTGAAGGGAATGGCATCTTTTTCAAAATGAGTTATACATTAATAATGTGTTATTACTATACATCGATGTATAATACAAATACTCTCCTGTTGGAAGCATGGACTGGTACATACATAGATTTTAGGTATTTCTGTATGTCTTGTTTTAATACTTGAATGTGGTAAAATATAGTGCTCAGCCTTTTATAAGATGTTCCCTAGAATTTAAAACATCATAATACATCTGTATAATTGTTTATAGTTACTGTCAAGTTTTGTCTTTGTTTCAACATGTTACCTTTTTGTTATGGTTCATAGGACATTAATGATATGTTCTACCATGGTTTCTTTAAATATCCATTAAAATACATTCTCTACATATCAAGAAGATTTATTTTTCTGTGTGTACTACCATTAGAAAAGCTACATTATGACCTAATATATTTGTTATGCAAAAGCTATTCCAGATTACAGAATGCTAATGGAATTTTGATACTATGATAAAGGTTGATGTATCAGATTTTTTTTAAAGATTTTATTTAGTTATTTGGCAGAGAGAGACACAGGGAGAGAGGGAATACAAGCAGGGGGAGTGGGAGAGGGAGAAGCAGGCCTCCCGCAGAGCAGGGAGCCTGATGCGGGGCTCAATTCCAGGACCCCAGGATCATGACCTGAGCCGAAGGCAGGCGCTTAATGACTAAGCCACCCAAGCGCCCCAGATGTACCAGATTTTTTTAAGACAACAACAATAACACAAACATTTTTGGCCAGAATTTAAAGCCAAACTAAGTCCCATGTATATTTAAGAAAATTAGGTCTTTAAATTGCACATAGAAAAAAAATTGAAAAAACATTTCTGGAAATAGAAATCATTTCTTTCAAAGTTATGTTATTGCTATGATTTGATGTGGTAATGGAAACATTGACTTATTCCAGGGTTAGGTTATACTAGGGTTATGTCTTTATGGACAAAATAGAGAGCAGAGCATTTATTTGCTGGATGCCAGTGACACTCAGTTGATGTCCACATTGGTCAACTAGGTTTTAGTCAAATGAATCATTCTTTCTATACCACCATGAGAAAGAGAGGTACAAACATCAAGAGAAGAAAGGGAGAAAGGGAGAGAAAAATTAGAGAATTGAAATTTTAATAGACTCCACTGAACCAGGCTAAACCTAGAGAGCCTATGACTGACTGTATTTCTCTCCCAGTGTAACTCAGAACAGCTAGTCAAGATTTGCCTCCTTATGAAAGGAAACCTCAAAAATTAGAACAGCAATGTTCTTCATGTATAGCAAGGGTAAATAATAAGCCCTCCTAATACAAATCAAGGATAGTCAATGAATATAATTTTTTTAAATTATTTTTTGTCTCCAGTGGCTGAATTCTTTAAGCCTATTAGTCACAAGGTGCCTCCTGTGTCCAAAGAAAGCAACTGAAATATGAAGTGAAAAAGCATTTCCTGATTTATCAATTTTTTCTAATTCCAACAAGGAGACACTTGTTCCTCATCCTGTATCTTAATCATGGGAGGAAGGGACTACATGTAAAAAAGACTTGCCAATGATGGTGAAGAAGTCATCCATACTGAGATGGCCCAAGACCTCATTGCATCTAACAATGACCACAGTGGACCCTTCTTATATTAATGTGAAATAAGTCCTGGGGCTCCTTATCAAATTTTGGTAGACTATTGTCAAATTACGTTTGTATAATTCTCTCAGCTTCTCACTGAAACACAGTTTTGTAAAAATATAGTATACATATAGGCGTAAATTTTAATATTTAAACAGTATGGAAACTTTCAGATTCAGTAATATATATGTCTATATTTTTGTTAGATAATATTCATATATAACTCGTAAGTTTACAATTTGGAGCTAGGCTGACATTTTAAATATACCTATATATAAATATCATTTTATAGTTTTAGTTAAAATATTTTTTTTTGGTTTTGTATCTTCTATTTAGTTGAAGTGTCTACTGTAGAACCAGAAATCATCTAAAATGAAAAGGTTATTTTGTTACTGGTGCTATTTCTATTTTTATATTTATTTTCTAGCTTACTTTATCTTAGAAATTCTCATTTAATACACAGTGAACTGGATCTCCAACACTGAACATTATGCTCCTAACCTGCTCATACTCTTTGTAGGCCGACCTCAAGAAAATGCAACATTATTTAGAGCCAGTTCCATTTAGCAGAATCTCAGAGTATGATACGAATTCTCTAGATAACATGATTATAAGAATACTGATTTTTATACTTCAAGAATACTTTTTTTTTTAAGATCTTATTTATTTTTTGACAGAGAGAGAGTGAGCACAAGCAGAGGGAGAGAGAGAGAAGCAGGCTCCCTGATGAGCAGGGAGCCCGATGTGGGGCTCGATCCCAGGACCCTGAGATCATGACCGAGCTGAGGGCAGCCATTTAACTGACTGAGCCACCCAGGCACCCCAAGAATACTTACTTTGAAATTACACATTCTACAGTGTACACAATGTTGTTTATTATAATATTTGAATTATGTCATGCTTCCCTTGAGCTGCCTGTCATCATGTACGATCAGAAGTTTGCTTCACAAGAGGAAGGAGTACATAGAAGCTGGATAGATAGTCAACATTATAGGAACCTTCCTAACCATAGCTATTGAGCATGGAGCTACTGACTGACTTGTCTGTATTTGCATAACAGTAAATGATGATTTTTTTCCCTAACTCAATGTGTAAATACCTGTATGATAAAGAGCTCATTTAACAACCATTTCTTATGATTGTTATTAAGGTTGGAAAGGGGGGTGGTCATGACATTAAAGGCAAAAATGGAATTTCTTTCAATTTATATTTTGAGTATTGTATATTAACAGAATTACATATTTTTAAAGTTTTAGGTGCTTGAGAATTTTTAATAGTTATGGAGACTACATGAGCATAATGAATACTTAATAACACAGTTTTATCATTCACCGTCCATTATGGTTATTTAAAACCTTATTCAGTTTCTAGTTATTTGACAATTTAGTCACATTTTTATACATGTACAAGTTATGCCATTGATTATCGGCGGGAAAGAGTCAAAACTGAAGTATTGGTATAGATATTCATGTGTGTAGCAAACAGCCGTGGAAATGAACCAACTACTGTTTTATATAAAAAGATGTGTAAATCTCACACAAAAGATATCTGGAGCCAGGTAAGCTATACATAAAAAATAACACATGATTCCATTTAGATAAAGCCAAAAACAAGTGAAACTACTCTATGGCATGGGCAGTTATTCTAATGCCTGGAACTTGATGCGAAGGTACATCTATGGAGCTGCTAATGTTCTATTTCTCGAATAGTATGATAGTTATACAGGTGTGAAAATCACCAATTACATATATATGCATTTTTATATATAAAACATTGTTTAAAAATATTTAATAAAAGTATTAGAAGCAAAGTGCTGAGTGCTGTAACTTTTTAAAAATCCTGCAGAAAACAGGTACAGTGGCTTTTTGAACTTCATTGTAAAAGATATAAGAATAACTGTCTCCTTAGGCTGTGATCAAAATTGATCACTTGATCACTTGATCAAAATTAAAAATATGGATTTTACCCCATGGAATATTAAACATAATAAACATATCTAAGTGCTACTTCTAATTATCACTAAAATGATATTTATGAAGAATATTAAGAATTTTTGTTAAACTTTTAAAGTGAATAAACACTGAACATTTAGTAACCTACAATAAAATGAAAAAAATAGAATAAATTGTTGTTACTGTCTTTGTATTAGGTTAAAATGGTTTTCTTCTTCTACTTTGTTTTTTTAGATCTTCAAATTTTCTAAAACTAACAGGACTTATAGCCTAAAAACCATGTCATAAAAGTGCTCATTTCTCAAGACTGTTGAATCACAGATCTGTACCTCTGAAACAAATAATACATTATATGTTAAAAAAAAAAAGATAGCAGGAGGGGAAGAATGAAGGGGGGGAAATTGGAGGGGGAGATGAACCATGAGAGACGATGGACTCTGAAAAGCAAACTGAGGGTTCTAGAGGGGAGGGGGGTGGGGGGATGTGTTAGCCTGGTGATGGGTATTAAAGAGTTCTCCATGGAGCACTGGGTGTTATACGCAAACAATGAATCATGGAACACTACATCAAAAACTAATGATGTATGGTGATTAATATAACATAATAAAAAAATTTATAAGCCAAAAAAATTTTAAAAAGTGCTCATTTCTACTTATCTAATGATTCAAAGACTGGGTTTTATTATGTGTAAAATATTTCATGCAAGAAAAATACATAATTTTTTACCATGCATTATTTATAATAGAGGAATTTGATGAATGATTAAGGAATCTTACATAGTTAAAACATGTGCATGTACATCTAAAGAATACCAATATGGTAATTATTATATTTTACAAAGGGCTTATAAAAGGGTTAAAGTCAGTTTAAAAAGTACAGTTTTCCTTTCACCATAATTTTCATTGCTGTAATGTACCCTGGAATTATGTATTGTTATTCAGTAAAGATTTTAAATGCATAATATGTACTTTTTTATTGAGAAGCATTTATGAAATGCCAACTCTCATATACTGATGGTCTGTAAAAGTCCACATCAGAATAATTATTTCCCAACATGCTACCACTGGAGTAGCAGCATAGATGTCTCTAGGAACTTGCATAAAAGAAAAAAAATCAACTTTATCAGAAACTCTGAGGTGGGACCCAGTAATCTATGTGTTAGCAAGCTCTGAAAGTGAGTTTGTTCCATGGTATAGTTTGAGAGTGACAGGTGTAGGCTAGCATATAAAGGACTGACTCAATGTATTTTATGTGGATATTGGATTTAAACTTACCACAGCAGTAAATTAAAATGAGTCATTGACTAGGGAATTAAGTTTACTGTAAAAAATCTGCCTAGAAAAATGATGTCTATATATATAAATAGGCACAGGTCCTTATAGGATCCCCTATTTATAAAGGTCTACAACACTGTTGTGAGTAGACTAGTGTAGAAAAAAGAGATGACTAAGTTAAATTATTATTTTAAATTTATATGACAGTATTCATATTAGTCAAGCTTTTCTCCAGTCACTGTTTATCACCAAATTCACCAAGAAAGTGATCTGGAAATATCACATATACTTTTTATGGACTAGGAAGGAGACTGAGATTTATGGTGAAATTACTTAGAATCCTGTGGCTAAGAAGGAGCAGACCAGAATTTTTGACTTTGATATTCTGATGAATGTATTTTAAGAAAAAAAAAATGGAAAGAGCAGTTTTTGTTTGACAGGCATAACCACTCATGGATTTTTACCATGAGTGTATATGTGTGTGTGTGCCATTAGATTCCCCACTATTACAGAAAAGGAAACCAAGCTTTTATGTGAGGCTCAGAGCTATAATTAAAACAATCAAATTCAAGATCTCTAAAAAGATTCTGAATAGATTACAGATTGCTTAAGAGCAGAATATAATCAAGCAAATTCAGAGAGGATTTAATAAAACTTCTCCTGTCTTAATTATATGTACCAGTGCAGTGGAGAGCCTGTAATAAGGAGGGATCATTTTGTTTTGTTTTTAGCAGAGACTCATTATCTTGCCATTTGTCAGAACAAATATTTATCTTAAAATCTGTATGTGACCAACCTTACAAGTTTTCTCCCTGTGCAAACTACGTGTGTCTGAATTTCCCTTCAACCACAGAAAAGATCATTCAAAGCTCATCGGATTCCCGCTTATCTACTTTTTTGGGTCTGTACACAAGAGTAAGTGATAGACTGTACCCTTAATTAACACCACTTGACCTCCATCAAAATATAAATACAATTTGTCTTAACTATGTAGAAATAGAAAGATGTGAGCCAGGTTATAAACTAAATTGACAGCACGGACCATATATCATTCTTTCTATTCTTTCTAGTTAGCTATGGAGGCTAAATTACCTCAACACTCTATTCATATTGCATTGCATATATTACATTTTTTTTAAGCTTAGCTTCAGTGCCCACATCAATGTATATAGAATTTTCATGACAGAAAAAATTCGATTCAATTGAACTGGGTATCTGTTATATGCCAGGCATCATGCTCGGTCCTAGGAACTCCCTGGTGAATAAAAAAGGTACTGCCCTTCTTGGCAAAGACAGACAATGAACAAATAATTTAAGTGTAATAAATGTTATAAATGTGGAAATATAAAAGGACTATGGATCCAACCTAGACAAGAGAAAAAGGCAAGCCCTTCCAGAGCAAATTATACAGCAGCTGAGACCTAAAGGTCTGATATAACTGAAAGGGGTAGATATGGAGGAGAGATTTCATTCATAGAGAAGGCCATGTTCAGAAGCATGAGTACACGGTTTATTCTCAGAACACATGAGGCCAAAGCAGGGGTGTGAGTGTAGGGAAAATACTGGTGATGGGTATTAAAGAGGGCACGTACTGCATGGAGCACTGGGTGTTCTACGCAAACAATGAATCATGGAACACTACATCAAAAATTAATGATGTATGGTGATTAATAAAAAAAAAAAAGTGTACTGAAGAACAAAGCAGAGACCATTTACATGGCCTTGGAGGCCAGATATAGGCCTTCACCAAAGGTGAAAAAGAAGAAATAGAATATATGTTTAAAAAAAAAAAAAATGTTGAACAGGGTAAGAGAATAGAACTGAGTTGAGCAGTTTTGTGGGATAAGAATGAAAACAAGAAATATCAGAGCTTGAAGAGGAAGATGACTGTTTAGCTTAGGGGAAAGAGGGAAATGTAGAGATAAACACAGGAGAGTTCTTTCTAAGGAATCTGAAAGCTGTGGCAATAATGTGATGCATGTAACTTAATATCTAATAGGCAAGGAAGAGCTGTGCAGGTGTCTCCTTTCTTACATATTACAAAATAATCTGTAATTGCAACTTCAAACTTTATACCTGATCTGGGTGAACCCCTTTAGTTTTTTCTTCCCTTCTATACATTCCTCTCCTCTCAGCCCATATATGATATGCTCTCTACTTTTTGTGAAACTAGGGCTAATCTCCATCTACAGCTGTCTTCAGTTTGCAAAATTTTTTTCTATTTGTGAAAGTAGTCCACGAATTTTGATAGAATTGAAAATGCCTTTCGTGACATAGTTAATACCATACATTTTGGAATTATTCTCATTGTATTTAGAGATCTCTTTTGATCAGAATCCACAAGAATGAGATGCTAAAGGGACCTGTGGGGCATTCTACTTCATTATCCTCTACGGGCACAAGTACAGAAATGCTGTGTTGCACGAGGGATGGAAGTTGGAGTCAAAGAAACCTGAGCCTAAATTCTAGCTTTATAAACTTGGGCAAGCTATTTAAACTTCTTAAGCCTCAGTGACTATCTGAAAAATATGGAAAAAATATCTGCTTTTAAAATAACAAAGTATATGTCACCAACAATGCTCAATAAATGTTAAATTTTTTCTATGAAAATATTTTGAACTAGGTTTTTGTTGTCAGTTGTTCAATGCTATTGAGAAGTATTAAATTTAGAAGAACACATCACCAAAACATTAATGTTAGTAATTATTATTAATTAATAAACAAGGATCACTGGGTTCAAGGGCAGAATAGCAAACATCTGGGTAATTTTGCAGACATCATTGTATATAATTTAATGACATGCAATATATTTTTTAAATGGAAGTCTTAAAAAGTGTTATCATAGAGTACCATGATATTCCTGTAGTATCTGGTATGTGCACTATGCTAGATGTGCAATTTGTACCTATTCTCTAAATCTGAAACAGCTATTCTCACTGCAAACCACAGAGAAGGAACTGAAATGTCTAGGGTTTGAATGACTCTTCCAAGCTCACTCACCTAATGCTTACTGAAAATGCACTTTTGAACAAGGACTGTTTCGTGCCACAGACCATACTCTCTACATTTCATAACATCATAAATCAAAAGAAATTCCACAAAATCTTTTAATTGGAAGACAAGATTGAGAAAGAAATTCCAACCAGGAATTTCCAGGAAAAATAGCATGCTAAGTTGCTTTGCTACAGTCAAGTGATGAAGTCTTTGTTGTCCAAATCCTCAAAGTCCTTGTGATTCATAAAAATGAATTTATTTACATGCCTCATTAAGTTCAAAAGCTCTATTCCTTAGGAGTTATATATGAAGAAGCTATGTGTTGTGGTGATTCTACCCCCCCCCCACCGCTACCCACTGTCTTCTGTGGGAATTGGACACAGATATCTAGCCTGTGGGGTATATATTCCATGGACTACTCAAGAACATAAAAAAATAATAATTTTCCATCTACCAAATTAATGCTGTGCAGTAGTAGGGGAAATAATCAATGACACATTTGATTCTACTGGCTCTGGCTAAATTACTTCAATACTCAAAACCCAGTATTGAAGGTGTTATAAGTTCCAGATGGTTCTCAGATATCACTAGTAAGTTACAAAATCTCTTTATATTTTGAGCCAATATAGAATATTCCTGACATCTAGACACAGGTGAAAGTAGCTTCCATTTCACTGCTGTCTCTCTGGAAACTGTCAAAATAACAAAATGTAACTGCCATCTAAATTATTCTGTGACCTATTTGCTTTAGGCAATAAGAAATATAAAAGTCATTACATGTCTTTTCTAATTTTCAGACACAGTTGCAACACTACCAAAACAGGATGAAATAGATTGGAAAAATCTATGAAGAATCCTATACACAACCCCTCTCATTGGGACTGTTGTTTACATTATGCATGGTTGAAGCAGGTGTTTGCAAGATACAAGTTCACACACACACACACAAATTTACATAGGTGCTAAATAATTAAATTGTTACATTTGGTATGCTGTACGTAGAGCAGTAGTACAGATGAGTTTGCAACATTACAGGCTTTTGGACTGTGGAGTTATATTCTGGTATTCAGATTGTTGATGGAGTTTTAGTTTGGGAACAGGGAAGAGCTAACTGTACTGATGATTTTCAGATTGCACACCCCCACTATTTCTCATCTGCTCAAGTGAAAATCATAATATGGCACTGAGGATGAGCATTAAATTCTTCAGTTCATTTGCATTCACCTCTCCTTTGAGGCCTATTGTCCTCTCTCTTTTTATGTTATAGCACATGATATTTATTCACTCACAATTACACTTGAAACAAAGCTTAAAGAAGTAACTTGCTTTAAAGACAAGAGGTGAAGAGACTGCCTCTAGATGATGAGTTCAGCCTGAAATTTAGTTAAGAATAAGAACTTTATGGTATTAAGAGTTTTGAACACGAGTAAAGGAAACCTCATTTAAAATGGAGTCGGGAAGCCCTAAAGGGGGCGCTCTCCTACACATACCACTCCTTGCAGTCCGCCTAACCTGCGGAAGAGAAGTATTCTTATCCTGAAATGGCAGGACACCTTTCACATAGGAATTTTATCTCCTGCTTTTAAGAAAAGTAAGGCAGATCTCTACTTGCCCCAGCAACAGCACGCTAACCACCACTTGCAGCCAATGAGAAACCGCCACAACCACATTCTTGCTCTTCTCCAATGAACTTCTGTGCCAACAGCCCTTCCCAATTTCCTCCCTAAAACCTATTAAAGCTGACCTTCCCTTTGTCTCTTCACATTTGACTGTTGTTTGCCATAGTTTGGTTGTCCAAATTGCAATTCCTCTGCTATTCCTAAATAAACTCATTTTGCTAGCAAAATAACTGGCTTTTTTATTTTTATGACTGAAAGAGTCTTGGATATTGTAAAATATCTACAAGGCCATTTGGTGATTATATTTGTGTATATATTATTACAAAGAAAGAAAATGCAATCATTTGTAAATTTATGGCAAATAAAATATTTGCGTAGGGATAATTTGATTTCATAAAGCTTTGGCATTTTACCCATATTTTCCATTAAGTATTTGCTATTAATTTGAAGATTCTATCTCCTATTATTATTAATCATTATAAATCTCTTCCAAGAAATGTGATTTTCAACTGAAAATTACATAGCATATAAAAGTTCAATTATTTTATCGTATAATTTTTAGTAACATATATCTGAAACTCACGAATTTTTACCATAGCAAAATAATTTAAAAAGCCTATTTAAATTTAATGATCAGTGTTGAAATTATCACAAGATTAGTGTTTATATAGTTTTTTGAATGTTTTATGAGGTTTATCTGGGACTCAAAGTTAACAGATTGCTATTAATGATGTTTATCATTCTTCATTCTTTATATATATATACATTCTTTATATATGCATATAGATACATATTTTTAAAAATATATACATTTACATATATATGTACTTCTTGATGTCCCTCATAGAATGCATTCTATGAGAGGCAATCACACAAAGAAAATCACACATAAAAAACACAACGACATAAAACCAAATTAATACCTTATCACTTTTATCCAGACTTATTGGTATTTTTTCTATTATCTTTCCAGCAGTACAGATCCTGGGCATATGGAGTGATACTGAGAAGTATTTCTTAGTGGGGTTTTACGTTTTACTAACATTCATCTCTAATACTACCTTTTTTTTTTGCTTTCTGGGTAATTTCCTTTTATTTATTTATTTTCAAAGCTATAGTGACTCATCATTCCTCTACAATTTCAAATTGTACCCACTGTAACCAGATCTATTGGCATCTTTCTATTAGTGTCATCTACATTATAAATTCCATGGTTTTACTGGCAAATATTGAGATAGCAGTGTTGGGTCGTATCATGTTGTAAAACATTTTGATTTCCCTTATAACCCAGCATTTTCTTCTGATAACCACTCCTCTGGACCGTTATTACTATTCATCTCTGTTTGCACTCTGTTTGCAGTTATTATGTACAGATATGGAGGTTAAGTATATCTGTTACGGAAAAACTGCCACACTCCTCAAATACATTTGTAAAAAAGCGGTTTCTAAATAACAAGTATGTCAGTAGTAGGAAAACATCTTGTGCATGCCTTTAAATGTCAGTGAGAACATGCACAGGAGCTTGAGTAGAGCAGGGAAGCAGGAAACTGTCCTTTAAATCAGGCTCATGGGATGCCTGGGTGGCTCAGTCGGTTAAGCGTCTGCCTTTGGCTCAGGTCATGATCCCGGGGTCCTGGGATCCAGTCTCGCATCGGGGTCCCTGCTGAGCAGGGAGTCTACTTCTCCTTCTCCCTCTGTCACTCCCCCTGCTTGTGCTCTCTCTCTCTCTGACAAATTAAAAAAAAAATCTTTAAATCAGGCTCATTAGTCTCTTTGAATGCCCTTCTTTTAGTATTCACTAATTTTTGAATTTTGTTTCTAAAAATGTGTGGATGTTTGTTTCCACACTAAAGTCCTACAGAATTAAAAGGTATTCTCAGGGCTTAGAATTACAAAAACAAAAATAAATACTTATTTTTTTAGAGAATTTCTGAAATCCTAGAAAAATCTTTTAAGGTAGTAAATTTCCTCCCAAATGGGACTTTTCCCCTCTTTGCTTTCCCAGTCTGAGCAACACTAAACTGTGCAAATTCCCTGCAATACTGTTTTTTGTTTGTTTTCGTCTATTTCCACTGTTGTGAGTGTGATCCTGCTTGATGTATGCAAAAACTATATCTGATTACAGGTAGAACACAAAACAACATCATTGGAAAAGTCTGAAACTTCTAAGCAATAAAGTATTAAACATCAATATGTGGTCTTATTCTGATGTTAGTTTTGACAGTGGTGTATTGACATTATAGATAAGGGAATTTTCCTTATTGGAATTGTCTATTGATAGACATTTGGCACATACCTCCTTATTCATTTATACACAAATATAAAATAATTATGGAATATGAAGGTAATAGGTTTATAAAAAACATGAGCTTTCTTAGTGGGAAAAAGAATTCATTTCTCTGCATAACAAACAAAAATCCCTATGTTTCTTTTCCTCTTTCACGGTTACCACCAAGCACAGTGTTAGCGTTAATAGGCTTAGAACCCATTTGACATTTGTCTTGACACCCTTCTTTGAAGAAGACAAGATCTTGCAACATTCTGTCCATTCACTTATTCAATATATGTGTTGAGCATCTCTTTTGTTCCAGGCATAGTGCTAACTACTGGTGACCCAGACATGAGTAAAACAGATATGTGCTTCTCCTCGTGGAATTTGGAGCATGTTCCCTGTGGAATTCAGATGGTATTCTTTGACAAGACAGTGAACTCTTCATGATTCTAGCAGTGTCTTTACCCCTTTGCTTCAAACCTCTTGTATTTTAGAGATACATTTTATTATAACATCTTTATAATAACTAGAAATAATTTTAAATAGGAAGTATGTGATTGAAAAATGTGCCTTATTATCTGTTCTTACCATATTATAATTTAACCAAGAAAGTTAAGAGTGAAAGCATATGTATTAAAGTAAGGGAAATGTACAATTCACCTTGTAACCTTTGATAACACCTTATATAGTTTTCCCAGATTGGTTTATCATGTAACAATAAAGAAAACTTTTCTAGGCATTTTTAAGTCTCAGTTTTTCTTTTGACAGCAAATGCTAATGGCATTTGCAGGTTAGCATAACTATTAACTGGTATCAGTCCAAATAGAAGTCTTATTCCAATTCCCACTGAAATCCATGCATTTTGTAATACTGAAGTTATTCCATCTTTATTTAAAAACCTTAAATTGCCCCATTTTCATCAGCAACACATTGCTTGGAAGCAGTTTTCCCAGCAGTCTCTTTTACCACGTATCAATCAACATGATTAGTCCTGCCAAATACTCAAAAGAATGAAATAAAAGAGCAAAAATAAGACCAACCTGCCAGGTATAACTTTGTAGATCAAATGATTTGAAATCTCTGTACTAGTGATCATTGTAGCCCTAGGAATATTTAGAGAAAATAGTCCTGAAGCTAAATTTATTTAAAAAAAAAAAACCCCACAAAACTTTAAGGAAAAATCTACTTCCGTATTCTTGAATACTCTTTTCTACAAAAAGTTAAATAGATGGTGATGAGCTGCTAAACTTCAATCTCTAATAATATAGACAATGTATAAATGATTACTTATAAAGCAAACTTAAGGAAAAATATATAAGCAAACTGCCCCAAACATATTTTTCTATATTCGCTCTCATTAAACATAACTCCTCTGTAATTTGCATAACAAAATAGATCATTTTCGAACTTGCCAAGGTAACAATTTGCATAGATAAACTAATGTTCTTAGAGCTAAGTATTTTAGATAATTATTTCAATTTTTTCCCAGTGTTCCTCATTAGTACTATGGTATCAGTAATAATGCTGAAGTAATTTAGGAATATAATACTCTGCCGTTTTTACTTAGACTTTACTTGTAGTTCATTGGCAGACAATAGCTTTTAGTATAACTTAAAATTTAGTATAAAACTGTAATATGTATCAATCTTAGATGAAGCCATGGAAACAGTAAACATAAGGACTCTTCCTAAAGAGGACTCTACAACCAGCTCAAAGAGTTCTTATTTTTTCCTAATATGATGTGCTATGTGAACAAATGAAACTGGATGGTCTTTTCTATTCAAAGTTTTACAAATGAGATTCTTCACTTTAGTATTTTTAAAAAAAAATTTCTATATTTATACACATACATTGGGGATAGATATGCTATATGTACATACCAGGCCGTGAAGAAAGATATGTGTATCTGATGAAGAGGGATGTGTATTACATTGAGATGCTAGACATGAGACTAGGTTGAAAGTATATATGAAAAGGAAGGAAGTATCTATGTCAGGTGGCAGGCATGCTAGGCAATAGAAGATATCATCATTGAACTCCATAGACTATCATTGCTTTCCCAACTGTCCACCTACACCATCCCACCCACCCCCCACTTTAATGTAATTGTTGGATGGGCTATGAATAGTCTAAGACTCTAATGAGTATCTCATCCTCTTGCCATTTATTGCTCCAGAAACCCCAGCCTAAATCAATCAACATATAGTATTCTCACAGTGAAAGGAATGAATACAACAGAAGCCAACAAGAGTTTACCATTGGCTTCTCAGAAAAGTTTTCCACTTATAAAATCTAGGGAATAGTCTTCCCTTTCCTGCTGAATAAAATTGCTATTGCTTCCAACAATCATTCTAAATCGACCATGACTGTCAAAGAATGACTGAGTAAGACTATGGAAAGAGTATGCATAAAATGTGTTACTACTATGCCATTAAATCATCAGACCCTGAATCCTATGCTCACTGTAGGATTCCTGTTATATGATTAAATATATATTAATACTGTTCACAGCAATTTGAATTGGATTTTCTGCACCTTGCAGTTAAAATCATTTTAAATAAAACATTATCTCTTAGCTTGATTGAATGTTAGCTTGATCTTGATAAAATAATTGATTCAATCTGTGGGCATTTATTGAAGATCCATTAGTTCAGTAAAGACTACATTTGGCTACAAATAAGTGCCTTATATGTTTATATCTCTCTTGTGTAAACACACTCTGGATGTGAGTGGTCCTGAGCTAGTTACTGTGTCTGGTCTATGAACTCCCTAGGGAACCAAGGACTATCCTGTTAGAACTCTGCCATATTTTGAAAGGGTTTGCCCCCTTTACCTCATGTTCCAAAATGGAACATATACATCCCAAGAAGTGACAGGAAGGAGGAGATGAAAACGTCAAAATATATCTGCCAACTCTCTTAAGGAAAATTTCTGGAAGCTTCCAGATTACCCTTCTGTCCATATCCCATCTGACCTGAACTTACCCACACAATCACACTTGACTCCTTAAAAAAAAAAAAAAGTCCTGTGTATTCTGAATTGGAATGTATAATTTTGGAAAAATGGGAGTATGGAGGTATGGATATTCAGGACAACCAAGAATTTTTGCTGCTACCACTATGTGTCAGAAATTGTGTTGGCTGCTGAATATTAACAAAATACATGATTTACAATAATGATAAATATATTACCAGTAGATAGCATAGCCATGCCTTAGTGTACAAACCTAAATAGTGGTAAGTATAAAAGAAAGTACCATTAAAAATTATGCTGGGAGGGACACCTGGGTGGCTCAGTTGGTTAAGCATCTGCCTTGGGCTCAGGTCATGATCCCAGGGTCCTGGGATGGAGCCCCTGCATTGGGGTCCCTGCTCAGTGGGAAGCCTGCTTCTCCCTCTGTTTCCTGCTCCCCCTGCTTGCACTCTCTCTCTCTCTGGCAAATAAAAATTATGCTGGGAAGAGCAATATAAATTGAAACTTCCCATAAACATTTAGGTATCTCTCATTTAGGTATCAGAGCTCTTTCTGCACTTATTTTACTTAATTAAAACATGTTATATTTGTTATGTAATTTTACTTACCCAACCGTATACTCCTACTATTTTAAAATTTAAAAGCTAAAATAACTATTATTAATGGCTAAATGTCATAGGAGAATTTACTATTTTAGACATGTGGGGACATTTTGAAAGCAGTAAAAATGACTGTATCTCTATACATTTTTCTGTATGATAATACTTTAATAGTTGCTATGTTTTGCTTTTTGGGTATTTCTTTTTCCTCTATGTTTAAGCTGTCAGTTATTAATCTTGGTTTTGGTCACTGTGCTTTTAAGAGTCATTCTAACACCTCCATATAAAATTGTTGTTCTAAAGTAGTTTGCTTTGGGCTGAAAAAAAAAAAAAAGAAAGAGCTTATTAGAATAGTGTATAAAATAAAATGCCAAGATATATCCAACAGAGTAAAGTATATGAATTTTAGGGCATGAAACTTTAGACAACTATTTCAGGGTACCTACATGCCTGTGATTGCTTACTTCAATTTTCAATGATTGTTCAAGAGAGCAGATTACTAAAGGAATCAGTTAATGTAAAATATAAAAATATGCCAATTTGCTATACATTATATCACATTCACTCATTAGTTTTAGGCAAATTGCTAAGTCCCTCATCGTTGCCTTCCTATAATATGTCAAGGGTATTGTCACTATGAACTCTACAGTTAAGGCAGGGACATGGAAATTAATCTATGTTGTTCAAAGAGGCTGAATGGTTACACAGGTGGCAGAGGGCTGAATGATCAAAAGAGAGATAACAGGGACTGAAGGAATAAAATGGAAGAGGAGATAATACCAAGAAATCTGATTTGCTAATAATGTCTCTAAACTGGAGGACACCAGACTACATCAGCTTCTGCACGCCAGAAGAGGCTGCAATAATAGTTCTGGACACACTAATAAGATGATCAGCATTGACACAATCAGAAAGTGTTCAAGTCCAATAATACCTTACAGCTACCTCTGCTCTAAGTAATGCTAACAACTGCCAATAGAGTAGTCCCCGTACCTTATCCACAGGGAATACATTCCAAGAAACCCCTCCAGTGGATACCTGAAACCCTGGGCAGTACATATGTACTATGTTTTTTCCTATACATACATATCTGTGATAAAGTTTAATTTATAAATTAGGCACAGTAAGAAATTAATAACAATAAAAATAGAACAATTACAGTATATTGTAACAAAAGTTATATAAATATGATATCTTTCTCAAAATATCTTACTGTACTGTACTCACCCTTCTTGTGATGATGTGAAATGATAAAATGCTTACAGGAGGAGATGAAGTGAGGAGAGTGATGTAGGCACTGTGACATAGCATTAGGCAACCACTGACCTCCCGAGGATACCTCAGAAGGAGGATCATCTGCTTCCAGATCCCAGTTGATCACAGGTAATGGAAACCATGGAAAGTGAAAACAGATAACCAGGGACCACTGTAACTGCTGTGCTAGAACCAGGAAGGTCCTCTTTCTCTCCTCCCTTCTGATCTCTATCAACAATGATTCCCATCAGCAGAACCTATTAGAAAGCCAGCCAGGAGACATGGGACAAATGCAGTTTATAAATTTCCAGGGCTCTAAGGACATAGGAAAGCAGAGAACAACATAAATAGAGAACAAAATTAAATAGGCATAGACAAAAATGAAGACCAACATTTGAACCTGAGAAGATTAACCAAATAAATACAAAGTGAGGATTGACTTACTGATTCTGGGATTGATCTTTGATATTTGCTCCCTACCCTCATGACTGCTTTGTAGGCTCTTCTGCCTGGAAATTTTAGAGTAACTCAGGGAGAATCTCATTACTAGATTCAATTTGGTTTTTACTTTAGTTAATTAAGGGACTACTAAGTACATGGGTCACACAAACATGTGACGCACATGTATACAGTTAGACTGAAATCTCCCATAATTCTCTGGAAGCTTGACCTGACCCAATAAATTCACTCATGTTCTGTAATGAGATTATTTTGCTGCATTTAGGATTGTTCTCATTGGGGTAAGCACATTTTCTTCATTTTCCTTTACCACTCATCTAATTCACTGTATTAATATGTACATACTGTATTAATTAGGACAACTTGGGTTTTATTGTGCTAACAAACAACACAAATTCTATACACACAGAGGTTTATTTCTTGCTGCCCTATGTCTGCTGTAGACTCAAACATCTGTCTAGAGGACACTGTTTCTTGCCATCCACGTAGCTAATCAGTCATCTAGCCTGCTCAGATCTTAACATTCTTCCTCCACCTCCAAACAAGATCTTGCATTTTGCAGCAGGCTATAATGTAAATGGAAGGCCTCACATGGGCTTTCCTACACTCATGCCTGAAGTGATTCATTACTTGTAGTCACAAATCACAAAGCCAACTTAAATATAAGGGGGCTAGAAAAATGGGATATCCTATTTATTTTACCCTTATTATTCATCACTAAAAGTCACAGGGGCTAGGAATATAAAGAAGGAAATAAACACATCATCAGATAAAATGTTCTTGGGGAAGAGACTACTTAAAGTTGCATAGTCAGGAAGGACCTCCCTGAAGATGTAACATTTGAGTTCAGATCTGTATGGAATGTGCTTTTGTTTGAGATACTATTTACTACTGATTCTGACCCAGAATCTGCAGTTTCATGCTAAACTATGAATTCTATTTAGTGGGGATGCAAATAATTTCTGACAAGAACCACCCCAAATCATGATTATATTGCCTTCTAGAACATAAATCCTGTAAACGTAAAATTCTGAACATAAATTTGTAAATAAGCTGGCAATTTTTACTCCTATTTCTTAATTCTTACAATCAAATCTTGAAATGTTCCCTTCTCTGCACAAGTATAGTTGTGACTATACTTTGACAAAAGAGCAACACAATTCAATGGCAAAAGGATCATCTTTTTGATAAATGGTGCTGGGACAACTAGACATCTGCATGCCTAAAAAGATGAATCTAGAACAGACCTTATACTTTTCACAAACATTAACCCAAAATGGATCACAGACCTGACTGTAAAATAATACTATAAAACTCCCCTAGAATACAGGTGCCTGGATGGCTCAGTTGGTTGAGCATCCAACTCTTGATTTCAGCTCAGGCATGGAGCCTGCTTAAGATTCTCTCTCTCCTTCTCCCTCTGCCCCTCCCCCACTATGTGCACTTGCACACATGCTCTCTCTCTCACTCTCTCAAAACACACACACAGGGCGCCTGGGTGGCTCAGTTGGTTAAGCGACTGCCTTCGGCTCAGGTCATGATCCTGGAGTCCCGGGATCGAGTCCCGCATCGGGCTCCCTGCTCAGCGGGAAGCCTGCTTCTCCCTCTCCCACTCCCCGTTTGTGTTCCCTCTCTCGCTGTGTCTTTCTCTGTCAAATAAATAAATAAAATCTTAAAAAAAAAAAAACACACACACACAAAACACCACCAACAAAAAAATCCTCCTGGAATATAAGATAGGAGAAAATCAAGGTGACCTTGGGTTTGACAATGACTTTGTGGATACAGTACTAAAAGCACAATCCATGAAAGAAAAAAAACAATGATAAATTGGAACTTCATTAAAATTAAAAACTTCTAATTTGGAAAATACACTGTTAAGAGAATGAAAGGGAAACTACATACTAGGAGAAAATATTTGCAAAACACCTATTGGATAAAAGACTAGTGTCCAGAAATACAAAGAAACCTTAAAAGCAAATAAGAAAATAAGTGATGCAATAAAAAATGGGCAAAAGATCTGAACAGACAACTCCTTAAGGAAGATATATAGATGGCCAATAAGCACATGGAAAGATGCTAAACATCATGTATCATTAGGGAATAGCATATTAAAACAATGAGATACCACCATGTACCTAAAATTCAAAACTCCCCAAATACCAAATGCTGGCAATGATATGAGGTGACACAAATGCTCACTGGAGGATTTATTCATAATTGTCAAAACTTGGAAGCCACTAAGATGTCCTTCAATGGGTGACTAGATAAGCAAACCGTGGTACATCCATACAATGGAGTATGATTCAGCACTAAAAACAAAACAAAAATACCTATCAAGCCATTAAAAGACAATACAGAATTTAAATGCATATTGCTAAGATAAAGATGCCAAATATGAAAAGTCTACACACTGTGTGATTCTAACTACATGACATTCTGGAAAAAGCAAAAGTATGGAGACAGTTAAAAAAAAAAATCAGTGGTTGCCAAGGGTTGGAAGGAAAGAGAGGGATGAATAGGAGAGCACAGTAGAGTTCAGAGCAGTGAAGCTATTTTGTATAACACTGTATTGGTGAATAAATGTCATGATACAATCATCAAAACCAATAGAATGTTCAACACAGAGTAAACCCTAAGGTTAAATATGGACTTTAGTTAATGATGTATCAATATTGGCTTATCAATCTTAACAAATATACCATAGTAATGTAAGATGTCAATAATAGTGGAAACTAGAGGAAAGGTGAGGTGGTATATGGTAAAGTTCCACTTTCTGCTCAATTTTTCTGTAAATTTAAACCTCTCAAAAAATAAAATATATTGAAAAATATTCTTTGTGGGTGCCTGGGTGGCTCAGTTGGTTGGGCGACTGCCTTCAGCTCAGGTCATGATCCTGGAGTCCCGGGATCTAGTCCCGCATCGGGCTCCCTGCTCGGCAGGGAGTCTGCTTCTCCCTCTCCCACTCCCCATTTGTGTTCCCTCTCTCGCTGTGTCTTTCTCTGTCAAATAAATAAATAAAATCTTTAAAAAAAAAAAAGAAAAATATTCTTTGTATCAATTTTACCACCCTGCTTGTGCTTTCATTAATGAATTTTTTAGATTTCTGACACATTTATACTCTGAGATCAAGATTTCATACATTTTGAAAAAAAAATTTTTACATGTTGGTCAAAAAGAATATACAGAATCAAGTATACAGGGAAAGTTGAAAATAATTTTAATGCATATATTTATGTAACCACATTAGTAATTTTATTAGAACTAGAGACTCTTAAAATAAATCTGGAATATTAGAAGAAAATTTCCCAGAGCTGAAGAAATACATAATTCTGTCTATTAATAAAGCCTGTAAAGATACTAAGAAGTAAGCATGAGACCCACAAGACACATATGATAAGAATATTGAGCTATAAAGAAAAATGGAGAATATGAAAAGCTTTTAGAAGTAAGACAAATTGCCTACAAAGGAATAAAAATAAAAGTAGTGTCAACTTTCTCATTACCAAAACTGGATTATGTAGAAAATGTTTTAAGAAAATTTGAAAAATAATCTTAATTCATAACAGCCTGTTTTATCACACCGGTGGTGTTGAACACGGCTGTAGTAATTCAAACAATATGACACCGATGGGAGGGAAACTGATTTGGAATTTAGAATTCTATATCTAAACCAAACAAACTTTAAAAATGAGAGAACAAAAATAAACCTTGGGAGAATACAACGACTCAGAAGGTTTATCTCCACGCATGTTCTCTAGAAAATTACTATAAAATAAAATTGATGTGTCAAAAATCTTAAAACTGTCAGATTCATCAACATAGTAATATAATAGGTATTGATATTAATGAAATTAAAATGTATACAATGAAATATGTAAATACATATTTTCCATATAATTTATAATACAATTATTACACCAGTGTCTAATAATATTGACTGCTTACTCTATCATGTGATATGCCTTTAAACATATTCTTTTATTCAGTGCTGATAATTCTCTAGATAGACAGTATTTTATATCTGTCTTATAAATGAGTAAATTGAGGTTTGTTGTGGTTAATTTGGAGAACTAGAATTCAAACGCAAGTAGCCTCAGACCAGTGTCTTCCTAATCAATGTATTATCATAATAAGATGGTTTTTAAAAAATGGGAAAGTACTGAACAACCATAATATCATATAATATGGATAACATCCCATCAATAACAATCATAGGGGATGATGACATTAGAGAATGTTTAAAGAAATTCTAGAGATGACATTAGGAATGGCTCTAGATGTTTAAAAATTATTAATTTACATAATTTATATTATTTATATTTATTACTAAATAAAGCAAGATACTAAAACAATAGATTATTCAAAATTTTATGAGGATACAAAATATTATATATTAATTCAGAATATATTTTATCTATATAGGCAGGAGACAAAAATCTAAAAGAATGAACATTTATGTGAAAATAATAGAGTTATATAAAGAAGATAAACTAAATATATATTTGAAATAGATAACATTTTTTGAGAGCATAAGGTATCCCAAATGCTTCTACTTTTCTGAGAAAGTAAAAGTAATACTTTATTGCACATCTGAAAATAAGTTTGAGAACTCAGCTCAGACGTCCTGTCATATGCCTGTAATTTTGTATCCTCCAATTTCTGGTATAGCTCTCATACCTTTTATCCCATTCTACCTCTTCCTGCCACCTCCTCATTGCACCATCGCTCACCTCCGTCTCCTTCTTCCATGTGACAATCCAGTAATCTGGTTAGAATTTGCAAATATAAGGCAGAAGGATGTTATTCTCTGAGTAATTGCTAACTTCAAACTCTTACCATTTTTTAGAGGAAAAAGAAATATTCACAAAAGGAAGGGAGAAAATAGTACACTTAAAGGCAGGATTAACAGATAATCCTATCCCATCAATGGCTTCTTCTCTCCGATGATAAGTTTTGTCCTCTTCTCCAGAACCCATTTCTCCACAGATTCCCTAAACACAAAGTTTAGGTAATAGTTCTTTGTTCTTATATGCATCAGTGAGAAGTTCTCAAACTTTAGGACACTTTTATTTTTTTAGGGTACTTTAAAATCATAAAATACATCTATCAAAAAAATTGCAATTATCTAGGCCCTTCTGTAGAGTCTGATTCAGAAGATCTAGCTCAAGTACCTGCATGTTTAACAATCTCTCTGAGGGCTCCTAGGTGGATGGTCTTCTGACTGTATTTTGCTCTATAATTTCACTAGAAATTTCTAGCTACCTTTTATTTAAATAATATTTTTTATCCAAGTCTTTTAATGAGGCCTTATTCTTTTAACAGTTAAAATATTAAATGCCTTAGCTTGGTATTCAATGGCATCTGTAATTAGTATCACAAAATTAATCATTCAAACCTCTGCTACATGAAGCCAGTGGAATTCTTAGTGACATCATTTTTAAACTTTTTTTTTTTTTAGCTTACAAGCAACAAATTTATTTCTCATAGTTCCAGAGGCTAAAAGCCCAAGATCATGATTGAATTATTTCGTGAGGGTCCTTTTTCTGGTTCATAGCTGATGCCTTCTTATGTCTTCGCATGGTGGAAGGACAATATAACTATTTGAAAAATTATGCCCCAGAAATGTTGAGTAAGAGATTGTTTTCAAATTGCAGGTAGGAGGTGTTGGGAGCTGTCTTATGTGGTAGGCTACAAAGTCCTATTTTGTTCCTTTTCTCTTCAGCATTTTTATTAATGTCTTTGATAAAGTCATTTTGGATGTTGGTGCCACAGATCAGCCAGAGCAGGAAGAAACAACACCTGATAAGTGTTGCTTTTCAGACAAGCTGAATAGGAGGAAAGGAATATCTGCCTTCCAAAACAAAACAGAAACCCAAGCATACAATTACACATGTTCATATACACACATTCACAAATATACTCTACACAGACTGCATTTCCAATTTAGTTATCCAAGGATATAAAGTCATAATAAAAATGAGTTTTCCACTATGACAAAACAGATGTAGCCGGAGTCCTTGGTAGAGGAAGGCAGTCGCCCAAACAAGGTAAGGTCTTGCCAGGTTCCAAAATGTCAGTTTGTTTCATGATTCTGACCTTTCATGCATGGAACTTCAGCTGACATTTTGGAAAATCTTAAATTATCAATCAGTGTGCTTCTTTTAAGGAAATATATAGAGGTCTTGAACCAAACAAACTCTGTACGAGCAAGGCCACACTTTTCCAGAGGGAGAACTCAGAGTTAGTGGCCAAATGACTCTGAAAAACATCTCTGCCTCCAGCTTTCTCAAGAAATCCTGTTTTTCTTACATTAGAACAACTGAACTTCAAAAATATATCATGGGAATTGTGAAATAAAAAACTAAAATTAAGCCATGATAAAAGTAACATCTGTGTTTGGACATAAAACTCCACAATAGGGGCGCCTGGGTGGCGCAGTCTGTTAAGAGCCTGACACCTGGTTTAGGCTCAGGTCGTGATCCCAGGATCCCGGGAGTAAGCCCCTCTTGGGGCTCTGTGCTCAACATAAAGTCTGCTTAGGATTTTCTCTCCCATTTCCTCTGCCCCTCTCCCCATGCTCTTTCTCTGAAATAAATAAGTAAAATCTTTGAAAAAAAAATTAAAACCTCACAATAAAAATATAGGCTAGGTAGGGAGGCAGGGGTAACTTCGGTTTACCAAGATAAAATGGTCATCTCAAAATATATTTTATTTTAATGTTTGCTAGCTCACTACGCATCTACAATATTAAATATTTGTGCAGTATTACACTTTAGAATTGTTACAAACAGAGTAATACAAAAGACAAATAACATAAGAGGAATGTAAAAATATAGTTTGGAAAAATAAATGTAATAACCATCTTCAAATACTCGATGGACTTACAGATGGAAAACAGATTTATTTCATGTGCAAAGAACCAAGGAAAACTATAGGGAAGTGAATTTTTTTTTTTTTTTTGAGAGAGAGAGAGAGAGCAAGAGGGTATGGGGGCACAAGCATGCAGAGGAGAGGGGCAGAGTGAGAGGAAGAGAATCTTTTTTTTTTAATTTTTTTTTTAAAGATTTTATTTATTTATTTGACAGAGAGAGACACAGCGAGAGAGGGAATACAAGCAGGGGGAGTGGGAGAGGGAGAAGTAGACTCCCCACTGAGCAGGGAGCCCAATGTGGGGCTCGATCCCAGGACCCTGGGATCATGACCTAAGCCGAAGGCAGACGCTTAATGACTGAGCCACCCAGGCACCCCTCAAGTCAGTGTTTTACTTGGTAAACATGTCTGAGACCATGCATCCCTGGCTGCTAAGCACCATGGCGGACAGGGCTAGAAAGGTAACAGCTTTATTTTGAGCAGGGGGCAAAGACAAGGCAGCACTTTACAGCTACGTTGTAACTAGATCCTGCATCGGAAGAGAATCTTAAGCAGGCTCCACACTCAGCACAGGGCTCAATCTCACAACCCTGAGATCATGCCCTGAGCCGAAATCAAGAGTTGGATGCCCAACCAACTGAGCAACCCAGGTGCCCCAGGGAAGCTGATTTTTAACCAATCCAATGAGGAATGTTAAAAAGAAAACTATAGCCCAAAATGCATCACTTTTGCTGCGTCCCCAAACTGATATCCAATCCAACTGCAGTTTCCACCTTTCCCAGAAATGTAGTTTTAACTGGTCAGTTAGGAATTTTCTCCATTAGTGCCAATGAAGCAATCTGCCATGTGGGCCCTCTCCATCCCCCAAAGGAAGATGAGGTCATCTTCTGGATAAGAATTCGATTTTCCCCTTAACAAAAAGCAACCTTGCCTGGAACAATCCTTTTCTTTTGCTAATAAGGATGACCCACCTTCCTTCTTATAGAACCCTTCCATTTGTACAACTCCCAGCTCCCCTCTGCTTGCCAGATGGGATGGTGCCCGATTCATGAATCCTTTAATAAAACCAATTAGATCTTCAAATTTACTTGGCTGAATTTTATTTTTTAACAGGAAATTGACTAGAATTAGAACAATCTATTAATAGGTATAGACTGTGCCACTGGAAAAACACACAGTGACTTGTTCAAATAAAGTTTAAAGAAGCATCTGTAAGAGATTTTGTAGAAGGGATTAAAATGATACAGTTAAGTTGGAAAACTGTGACCAAATCCAGTCATGAGAGATAGGTTATAAAACATAGGTCTGAACTCCATAAAAAATCTCTCACATTATTGTGCCATGGAAAAGTGCCCAGGAAATAGATCCATATTAGCTACATTATAGGCTAGCTTCAACAACACCTAGCTCATTGATGCCTTGGCCTAATTTATAAGTGCATGGGATATTACACCTTACAGGTAGATACAAGGTCATCAATGCCTGTGGTTCTCAGCCATGTTTACCCATTAGAATCACCTGGGAGAGTTTAAACTGTTTAATGCCAGGTCCCCTCTCCCTCCAGGTATTTTAATATAAGTGTTTGGAACAGGTCCTTTCAAAACTTGATTTCTTTCAAAACTTGCAAGTGATTATACATGCATCCAAGGCTGAGTGCCATTGAAGTAGTCTAAATTCATTATAGTGGGATTGAATGTCAGTTCCCATTGGGTGGATTATATACAGTTTTGAGTATTTTTCAAAAAAAAATGTTCTCATTTATTTGCATATTAAATAAACCCTGGGTCTTTTAGCTAGGACTAAGAATAAAAGCAAAACTAAAGTAGCTCACTACTGACTGTAATGACACAAAGAAAATTAACTACAAGATAGTGTGAATTTAAGTAGCAGAGAGATACGAAATTGAAAAGGTAAAGGGGCAAAATTCAAATTATGATCTGAAAGGACATACATCTTGACATGGTGATTTGGATTAGAAAATCAGTATAATATTAGGATAGAGGGATGAATGGAGATCAGCTTGGAAAGAACCTTCTATACCGTAAAGCATTTGAGACTTACTTATCCTGGAACAAAATGTGGTGATATTTGAGAAAGGAGAGGAGCTCCCTCCTCCTGCTTTTTCCCACTCACATTTTTTTCCCCCAACACATAGACATACAGGAATGGTTTTTAATTATTTTTTGGCATGAAGTAGGTATTCTTTAAACACTTAGGAACATCTAAATTTGAAATTCCCTCTAGTCCATGTCTCAAAGGGAGAATACAATCCTTGTGTCTGTTTTCTCACAGAGCCTGGAACTGAAGACTAATATTATAGGACGATAATGTGATGGGTATCTAGAAACAGGAAATATGGAACTTTGGACAATCATGACCTCAGAACAGATTGCTGAACTGCTATATTTCCAAAGGAAAAAAAAATTGATTAACAACTTATTAATAGAATTTAATTATTTTAAGAACTTAAGACATTAATGGCCCTAAGAATCCATTTATACATGTGTTTTAATAATAGTTAATACTGTAAATATCAAATAGATTATTATATTATGGCTAGTGCTTATTTGGTGCTTTCTGAATACCATTCACTATCTTATTGTTTCATATTATTAACTGATGAACGAAGAAAACTGTACACAGTAAATGAAGTTTAAAAAATAAATTATGTATTATTAGATTATTTCACTTTTTTTTTTTAAAGATTTTATTTATTTATTTGAGAGAGAGAATGAGATAGAGCATGAGAGGGTCAGAGGGAGAAGCAGACTCCCTGCCGAGCAGGGAGCCCGATGTGGGACTCGATCCCAGGACTCCAGGATCATGACCTGAGCCGAAGGCAGTCGCCTAACCAACTGAGCCACCCAGGCGCCCCTATTTCAATCATTCTTGACTAGCAGGATGCATTAAAATTATAGGAGGGAATACAGGAAGTATTAAGTAAAATACACATACTTACCTCTGTTAATGGTAGCTTAAAAATAACCCTAGAAATAGGCCACATACTGCGTTCAAACGAGGTCATGGTCTCAATTGAAGCTTCTGTAAAATATGTATATTTTTAATCTTTGGCATCCCTTGTTTGTATGTGTGTGAGAGTGTGCACGTGAATAGCAGTGATTTGATAAGATTATGCAGACATATGGCAAGAAGCTGGGCTTCTTGGTATGTTTTGGCAGAATGACTTTAGAGATTTTTGAGTTATAAGTGAGCAAAAAAAAGAATACTTTTTAACTTTGTAAAACATTTGGATTTTCATAACTCTATATAATCCAAAATAACAGCAGTTATAAACTTTATACTTGGTAACCTTAACATTCTTATTTCAAACCAAAAGAAGCTTATGTTTTGAAGTCTATGGAAATGTAATCATCTGTAGTCTATTTTCAACATAGGCAGGAGAAGAGTTTAGTTTAAGACCACATTTAACTAAATAATTAAAATCTTTGAATCACAGACCTGTACCTCTGAAACAAATAATACATTATATGTTAAAAAAAAAAAAAAAGAAGAAGATAGCAGAAGGGAAAAATGAAGGGGGGGAATCAGAGCGGGAGATGAACCATGAGAGACTATGGACTCTGAGAAACAAACTGAGGGTTCTAGAGGGGAGGGGCGTGGGGGGATGGGTTAGCCTGGTGATAGTTATTAAAGAGGGCATGTTCTGCATGGAGCACTGGGTGTTACATGCAAACAATGAATCATGGAACACTACATCAAAAACTAATGATGTAATGTGTGGTGATTAACATAACATAATAAAATTAAAAAATAGAAAAAAATAAAAATAAAAAAATAAAATCTTTGCAGATACTCTGATTTGTTTAGCAGTACAGCTAAAATGAGATATGAGCTAATGATTTCTAAATTAATATACTCATTAATTTACTCTTCTGCTAGTTTAATGCTATCATTTCAGAAAAATTTTAGTTAAATGGTGTTCCATAATGTTTTACAAGTTTTAATCCAGTTTTTGGTAGCCATAATAAGAATATTATTAATGGTAGGCTTCCTATTACTCTGGTTTTGAAAAAGACAGGCTATATTTTTTAAACCTTTAATATAAAGACCATAGTGGTTAATCTTTTTGAAAAGCCACATTATTAATGGTTTCTGAAAAAGAAAAACAAAACAAAATGTGAATTTTTTTTTAACTGTGAAGATTCTTCTAAATGCATTGAGATCATGTGTTTGATTTGTAGTTCCTATGTAGTACACAAGGCATTACACTTTTACACTGTTGGTAGGAATGTAAAGGAGTGCAACCACTATGGAAAGAAAACAGTATGGAGGTTCCTCAAAACATTAAAAATAGAACTCCTGTATGATCCAGCAATCCCACATCTGGACATTCATTTGAAGAAAATGGAAACACTAACTTCAACAGATATATGTATCCCCGTGGTCACTGAAGCATTATTATAATAGCCAAGACGCAGAAGCAACCTAAGTGTTCATCAATGGATAAAGAAAATGTGATACACACTCACACACACACAATAGAATATCATTCAGCTATAAAAGAGAAGGGAATCTTGCCATTTACAACATGAATGGAACTTGAAGGAATTATGCCAAGTGAAATAAATGAAACAAAAAGTCAAATAAATTTAAGATCTCATTTATATATGAATCAATCAAACAAAAAATAAAACTCACAGATACAGAAAACAGATTGGTGATTGGCAGGAAGGTGATAGATGGGTGAAATGCGTGAAGGGGGTCAAAAGGTAGGCACTTCTAGTTATAAGGTAAGTAAGTCATGGAGATGTAAGTTACAGCATGGTGGCTAAGTTATAACCACTGTATTATATATCTGAAAGTTGCTAAGGGAGTCAGTTTTAAAAATTCTCATCACAAGGGAAAAAAACTGTAGCTATGTGTGGTGATGGATGTTAACTAGACTTAACTCTGGTGATTATTTTGGGATATCTACAAATATTTTAAAAAAAGGCATTACAGGTCAAACCTTATTATCACAGGTGCAAAATAACTCCTCAGAAACTATTGTTAACGTTGGTTTTCAATTATAAATGTGCTTTGAAAGTTTTACTACACCGAAGTGTTGACCTCGTTATAACACGGTCTGACACAGATAGATGTAATGATCACTTGTTTATTATTCCCGCAAAAGGGAAACTGGAGCGATTTCTCTCAGTCATAACTATTACATGATTACAAAGGGAGAATTTTAAACAGTTTCAGATAACACATGGATGTTTTGTCTTCTTTTCCCTTGATCAGTTTCTCCAAATTTTGCTTGTATCTATTTTTTCAAGATAAGTGATAGATTCAACTCCCATGACAGATATTTTAGTTTATTTTTTATTGGGAAAAAATCTGGAAAGTAATATTTTTCAAATTTCTATTTGTAATTGAAAAAAAAAACTTGTGTGTATTTGTATGTTTGTATAAGTATGTATAAATATATATACATATACATTATATATATGTATATAACTTACCATTATTTCAAAGTTATTTCAATCATATCTTCTTTTTTTAAAGATTTTATTTATTTACTTGAGAGAGAGTGAGCGAGTGAGAGAGAGAGAGAGCGCATGAGCAGAGGGAGGGGCAGAGGGAGGGGGAGAAGCAGACTCTCCTGCTGAGCAGGGAGCCTGATGTGGGGCTTGATCCCAGGACTCCATCCCAGGACTCTGGGATCATGACCTGAGCCAAAGGCAGACGCCCAATCGACTGAGCCACCCAGGTGCCCCTTAATCATATCTTCTTTTTTTTTTAATTTTATTTATTTATTTATGTGAGAGAGCGAGAGAGCGAGAGAGAGAGAGAGCACATGAGAGGGGGGAGGGTCAGAGGGAGAAGCAGACTCCCTGCTGAGCGGGGAGCCCAACGCAGGACTCGATCCTGGGACTCCAGGATTATGACCTGAGCCGAAGGCAATCGCTCAACCAACTGAGCCACCCAGGCGCCCCCTTTAATCATATCGTCTTAAAGAATCACTGATATTGAGTATTTACAGAAAAATGTTCACATTCTTGTTCTGTTGAAATATTATACATGGTCATTCACTCTCATGCTTAAGATATCATTATTCATTGGAAGTTTATGAGTTTCTAAGAACTATGGCAGGTCTAAACCCCATGATATTTGCTCAAAACACAATCACCTTTGGGATCAGATGCTAGAAATAAAGGCTCTGAGTTTCATTCTCACAACTAATACTCTAACCACATCTTACTTATAATATCTTTCAATACATGAAGGCATTTAATTTATCACAGAATTTGAAATCTATATAGCAGTCATATTAATGTATAATACTGTTCAGTGAATGCCTTCATTTCACTTAGAATTTGAAGTCTCTTAGTTGAAGCTGGAACAGGTTTTTAAAATATTATTTGACATTTTAGCATAAGGATTAAAACTTTTTAACACAGGTAGCTCTTTAGGTTCAGTTTGTGTGAGGGGGAAAGAAAAAATCCCATCTCTGACTAAATTGACAGTTTTGAAGTTGAGGTTTTTGTGAGAGAATTGCTCTTTGTGGCAACTCTGTGTTTAAAGCCTTGGTGGTACACTGATTAGCCTCCTGTCCTGGCTATTGATGCAAAGAATACAAAATACATGCTGGTATTCATGATGGTGCAGTTTGAAGCTGATGAAGTCAATGCAAATGTCATGTATGGGATTTTTCGGGTGAGCAGAGGAGCTGGAATCGTGACAGAGTGTTCCTCTGTGAAAGAAGTGTTTGTGCATGCTGCTAAAATGAACTACTTGTTGCTCTGCTCAGCTGGCCCCAATCCACAAATTTTAGACCTCACATGTTCTTAGCATCCCTTTGTTTGGTATACTGTACCGTATTTTTAGCATTTACAGAGATTCCTGACATCCTTCGAACATCCAAAAACACAGCGATAGTGTTATTTTTGTTATTACTCCATTACTCTAGCAGAGTTAAGTCAAATTCCATTACACTAAGGGCATGTGGATATATTGTAAATGCTAACATGAAATCAAAACATCTTTTGCACTGATCACCTTTGTTTTGGTAGAA
Source organism: Neomonachus schauinslandi (assembly GCF_002201575.2). NCBI lineage: Eukaryota > Metazoa > Chordata > Mammalia > Carnivora > Phocidae > Neomonachus > Neomonachus schauinslandi. The sequence continues at coordinate 24,871,996 of NC_058405.1, read as the reverse complement.
ATGCATTTTTGTGTTAATATGGACATTTATCATTAGTCTCTTCTTTTTCTAAGTACACATTGGCAATGCTTTACATTTCACAACATGGTAAAATTTGAGAAGTTTTTATTAGAATTTTTTTAAAAGTTTGCTTTACTCAGAAACTCTTATCAAGCAAGTCCTTATGCATCCTTATTCTAACTCCAAAGTACAATCAAGCCATGGTTTAATTAGAAGTGTGTGTGTGCACACGCGCGTCCGTGCACACGCACGTGCGCATATATCTGTATTTTTATAAAAAATATGATGGCTATCAACAACCTTCTTCCTTGTTTCACTATTATGTAAGTGTACGATTATTAGAGTGAATAGTACTTTACCAGTTTTTGGTATATGGTGATATTCCTAGATAGTAAAACAGACAAGAAATGTAAACAAAAAACAAAAAACAAAAAAAACAAACAGATACCAGTCAAGGCTAGAAGTGCATTTGAGAGATTAAACCAGCCATAAAACATTTCTGAGAAGCTAAATTTAAGCTGGCTATGGTAAAATTTCAAAACCAATAGAACTATTTTATCAGCTAAATATGGGTCAATTATAAACTGTTAAGGAATTACTGAGTCAGATATAAATTTGGGGAATGTGTTAATCATTTAACTTTGTCATTCTGAATTAAGCATAATACTGAAATTACAGAAATGTTTACATTTTTTAAAGGCCATGGATGATATTCTAAAGGAATTTTAACATAATAGCTCCTCAGTAGGATATATTATTTAATATAAACTATCAGTAACTAATTACAAATATAAATATATGAAATGAGATATTTTCATTTGGAAAAATATAAAAATTATAAACTACTTCAATTATTGAATAACACTGTACTGCAATATATATTGATATAATATTATAAAGAATATCCCAAATATTTTTAAGTTAAACCAACTACAGAAATGAAGTGATGAATATATGAAGCTACAAAATTGTCATTAAAATATTAAGTTAAATCTGTGTAACTCTTTCCCTCAAGACATGCAAAATAGAAAACAAAATACACAGTGATTCTTAAACTTCAGTTTGTACCAAAATCATCTGGAAAGCTGGTTAAAAAACACATCACTGAGCCCCACCTCCAAGTTATTGATTCAGTGGGTCTCGGTTAGGGCCTGAGAATTTGCATTTCTAACAAGCTTCCAAGTGAAGCCAATGCAGCTGATATGAACACCACACTTTGAAAACTCCTAGATTAATAAAGAGATAAGGGGATACTGGCATGCAATAATGGCTAAAAATGCAAAGCAAAATTAAATTTCCATAATTCTCAAGAACACCATCGCATTTTAGTTGTCACCTGCTTGTTAAACAGTGTGAACCGAGTAAGATACCAACATTCAGTGACTTTGTCCCTTCATCCAATCAAGGCAGATTCTATAACGTTATGGTTCTTGTCAGATTTGAAAAAGTCAGACATATTTAATCAAGTGTAATAGTCTAATCTCCTCATTCAATGCTTATCTTCTATACTTCTGTGCCTAAGTCAGGCTCAACTCTGGCCCTAGTAACCCACGTGGGGTAGGTGGTAGGTTCTGCTTTCTCCCTGCTTTCTTTTCTCTTTTAGTTTCCATGCTTCTGTACTAGGTCAGGATAGGAACAAGAGGAGGAGAAAGGAACAAGTGTCTCTTTTGGCTGCATCATCTTTTCTCCCATATCTAGGCGATCATTGATGTTCTGTGTGACACCTGAGGGCTGGCTATCTCACTGTATAGGTAAACTTACAGACAGGAGATATGCAAAGAGGGTGATTCCTTTGGCTTGCCTTCTTCCAACCCTTCCGCTACCATCCCACAGTCTTTTGTTCGCTTGGCAGCCAGCAGACTTGGCAGGCTTCCTGATTGAGATACCAGCAACATGTCTCAAATTTGATTTTCATGCACTATAAATACTATAGAAAACTTATGCATCCTTGCCACGTCAAGTGATGGTTCTGCTTGCTGCTCCATTTTGTGCCTTCTTCCTGCCCAGGATTTTCACTTCAGTTCCCTCCCCAACTCCTGCTTAAATAAGCATATGTAGCTGATAGCTTAAGAAACAGACCTTCAAATGGAAAAGGAAGGCAACCCTAAAACTCTGTGAGTAATTTTGTTGGAAACATTCTTACTTGGCTTAAAAGGGATCAGAGACTAGATTAGAATCAGGGTAGCAGAGCCAATTTAGCCTCTCTGATTAAATGCTGAAGTGGATATCTGGCCTCTAATTGCCTGTTGCTTGACTCTTCTCAGTCCCCAATTTTGGATTCCACTATCAATTTTTGGGCAACAACAGAAGCACAACTGAGCATTCTGTTACATTACTAAAGAATAGGATAAAAATTCAATCTCAGAACCATTCTGAGAACAAAATCATGAAATTCTAATTCAGTTTCCCAGAAAATTTTGGTAGGGGAGATGGAGAATTTTACAATTAGTTTAAAATTAGTGATTTGATGAGAACATGTTAAAATTCACATAGAAGCAAAAAGAAAAAAAAGGGAGGGAATGGTCTGTTTACATAATGGCTACATTGAGTAAATTTTTTCAGTAAAGCTGTCTATGGGATAGAAAGAAGCAAAGGATTTCAGACAGACATTACGGGAACAACCTGGTGTGACTGGTGTATTAAAAATTTTAGACAGAAATGCTTAGCTCTGGGTAGAATTAACATCTGGTTTTTCAGGTTACTGGCCTGCTTCTGGTATTCTCAAACCCAAATTCTTCCAGGTACAAGCTGACAGGGAATCCTTAAACTATTTACCCATTTATCTCATTTTCTAATATGTGAAATGGGAATAAACCATTCTACCGGACTGGTGTGATAATTAGGAGAGATAACTTATATACCAAGTGCCTGCATAGTGTCAATATGAGCACTATTAGTACAGTCCAGCAGGATCTACTAGAAGTCAGTTAACATAATTAAACTATTAGGCCTGGATTTTTAAATAATGAGGAAGTTCACAGAGACTTAAAGGCCAGGAAAGTAGGATTCAAAATTAGTGTGCGTAAGAATCATCTGGAAGGGCAGTTCTGCAGATCTCTTCATGGCTAGGATGAAGCCAAAAATTTAGATTACATCAAAAGCTATTCTGGATTGTTTTTCAAATCACACTTTGAAAAATGGGGGAGAGGGGTTGATGTTGGTTAGTGGAACATACTGAGAGAATAGAATAAAAGCATAGGACAGGACTGGAGATGAGTGGTACTGAAAACTTTAGCATTAACCATATGTTAAAATTCAAAATGGAATTACACCATCCCATGCACTTGTTATCCTATACATATGCTTAGAGATATTTTGATCCATGCATTTTCTTCTACTCCCTGGTCTATTGTGTGCAGTAGTTAGGGCAGGTATTGTAACTATTGGTATTATATAGGGCTCATCTGCTATATACACAGCATCTTGGCTTTGTCACAAATTCTACTGAGATTATGATCTCAAGACAGTGAACCTAGGCATGTTCTAGTAATGGGGGAAAAATTAAAGGGAAAATATTCTCTATGTCCCATTCCCTTTCTTTTAAGGCAAACTAATTCATTAATTAGAGCTAAGCTATGGGGTTCTGTTAAATAAATGTAACAAAAGTCATTTCTACCAAATGCATAAAAGGATGATTATTGTTGGTTATTTTGAACTCATCCACTGTATTATAGTTCGGTAAAAATATTCTATTAACACAATCAAGAAATCTCTAAAATATTCTAAGAAATATTCTAATTATTAATATAATTCAAGAAATTATGTAGAGTATTTGTTCCTCATTTATTTCAAGCAGAGTATTTGCTCCTAATTTATTTCTGCCTCAAAACATAAATAGAAAAAGTGAATTCAGTAAAGTTTCAGTTCCTACATATGGTAAATATATAGGAATTAAACTGTACCCTTAGGAAAGAATTCTAAGAAAGGAATTTCAAGTTTCTCTGTTGATTGTGTACTTTCCAGTTTAAGGTAATCTACATTCCTGAGAAGATCATCATAAGAACTGACATTTATTTAGTACTTATCTGGGATTAGTCAGATATTGTGAAGTCTGAAATTTTACCCTACTTGAAAACAGCTAGTTTACCTGGTAGAATTTTATATTTACCCTGACAGAAGAACACAAGTTCCCTGGGTCAGAAGTATTATCATTTACAGCATAAAGAGCAACCCGAGCTATACCATATAGTGGTTCTCTGTGCCCCCATTCCCACAGGGAAACACCATGAGAACCTGTCACCACAAGAAAGAAACTCTGAATTTTAAAAGATTCTGACCTTTATCAGAGTTGTTGGCGACTTTCCTATCCTCCCTTTTAGAGAGAGTGAAATTTACTCATTGCCATAGAATGTAAGCAGAATTCCTCCATGGGAGACTAGAATGCCATCTTTAGGTTACTGTCCCATAATGTAAAGCAAATGATCAACGTGAGGGGAAGAAGGCTTTATCTTCAGTGCCCTAGATGACTCCAGATTATCTCCAGAGGGATATACTATCTCTAACTTCTGATTCCACCTGCTCTCCAAGAATGCCCTTTGCTCAGAAGTCAAGAGACCATACAGAAACACAAGGAATCCATGAAGAACTGTATCTTAACAGTGGGCAGCATAATTTTAATACATGTTCTAATTTTAACTATTATGATGGTCACTTTTCCCCCCTTTTATAGGTAAAGAAAAAAATAAAATTTAAGTAGTTGTCACAAGATCACAAATTAGAACAGACCTTCTTTCAGCTTAATCTCTGTGTTCTTTCAGTAGCTTCAGCAACTGTTATGGGCTGAATTTGTCCCCTCAAAATTCATATGTTAAAGTCCCAACCCCCTCTGAGGTAAGTTTTTTTAAAGAGGTGATTAAGATAAAATGAGGCTTTTAAGGTTGGACCTAATTCAATCTGCTTGTTGTCCTTATAAAAAGAGGAGATTAAGGCACACAGAGAGACAGCAGAGATGTATGTACACAGAAAGAAGGCCATGTGAGGACACATGAAGAAAGTGGCCTTCTGCGAGCCAAGAAGAAAGGCCTCAGGAGAAGCTAACCCTGCTAACACCTTGATCTTAGACTTCCAACCTTCAGAACTGTGAGAAAATACCTTTCTGTTTTCTAAGCCACCCAGTCTGCAGTATTTTATTATGGCATGCCTAGTCAAATAATCTACCATGCTGGCCTCAGACAGCTTGTTCTTCAAAAACAAATACTTGTGGACATTTAGAGATGCAAGTGCTGTACAGGTCATATAAGAAAAAGTGGTGAGTGGCTCAGTTGGATGAGTGTCTGACTCTAGATTTCAGCTCAGGTCATGATCTCAGTGTCATGGCATCGATCCCCGCATCGGGCTCTGCACTCAGCAGGGAGTCTGCTTGAGATTCTCTCTCCCCCTCTCTCTCTCTGCCCCTCTCCCACTTGTGAACATGTGTGCTCTCTCTCTCTCTCAAATAAATAGATCTTTAAAAAAAAAATAGAAAAAGTGGTTATATTGTGAAGAACTTCAGCAGGTAAATTGATGTTCAAGATTAGGTTCTCTGTTTTGATGTTGCAGAACATTAATATTATCAGACCCTGGGGTGTTTTAGTCTGGGGACCATGATGTTAATAAAGAATGTAATGGTAATTATTCGCTCGTAATAGGAAGTAGAGAGATAAAGACTATCAAAGGAAGTAGAGAAATGCCTTAGACATAGTGACTACATTCTAGGCATTATTCAACTACCAGGGACCTTCATTAGTGTTTCCCAAATATCAGAGGCTCTTGCTTTTCCAGTATGTGGTGATATTCACATTGCTACTTTGGGCCTCTGGTCAAGGACTCACCTTGAAATATGATCAATCAAGGCCTGGATGTCTTTTTATTCATCAGGGAATGTAAGGGATTTATTCTATTTTGAAAAGCCTGTTGCAAATGTGGCAGGAAGATATATACTAACTGAGGTATGTTTCTCCCTTTATCAGATGATCCTCTCAAGTCAGGCCTTGAGACAGAACAATGACATTGCCTTGAGAAAAGATGATAAAAACTGGTAAATACTGCGCTTTTAAATTAAATAAAAATCTTCTGTATTGTTGTAAAGCAGAAAGATATAGGAAGTTGAATCTTTGCTCCCAACCATATAGTCCTCTGAACTATGAAGAGAGAGGGCAGGATGGTATGTGAGGATATAGAGTCAAAACGAGGTAGGTATGATATTTAGATTCTAACTTCTACCTGTATTTTTGTTTTTTGTTGTTGTTGTTGTTTGTTTTTAAGATCTAATCTTTTGGAGTGAGGTGTTGTAGATGGTACAACTCTCTTGACTTCTAGAGAAATGACTTTAAAGAAGACCAGTGCTGCAAATTCAAGCTAAAGCCTTCCCTCGGTCATCACAGTGTGTGTCCAAGCCTGAGAGAGCAAACATGGAATTCCTCAGATTCTTGCACTTCCTCGGTAGCGTAGGATGGGCCCCTGCACTCCTGCTTGCCCATGCTCCAAAGAGGCACAGAAACTAACCATGAGAGAGAGAACACAAACAGAAAGTTGTATAGGGGCTCTCACTATCGTTAGAGGGGACAGAGCAGCAGAAGTTATGGAGGAACCATCCAAACAGGTCTGATGAGGGCAGGGATAGCAGTTAATTGTATATTTTGCTAGAGGATTCTGAAAACTCCACAAAAGAAGGAGTCGGCTGGATGGGAGAGGGATGACTTTTTTTTTTTTAAGATTTATTTTATTTATTTGAGAGAGAGAGAGAGCTTGAGCAGGAGGGGCAGAGGGAGAGGGAGAGAACTTCAAGCGGACTCCCCACTGAGCATGGAGCCCCACACGGGCCTGATCCCACAACCTGGAGATCATGACCTGAACTGAAACCAAGCTTTGGGACCCCAAACAACTGTGCCACTCAGGTGCCCCAAGAGAGGACTCGTTAAGCAAGAATTATCTGAGAAAAATTACAAAAGTCTGTTATTTGAAAGAGTTTAAATTATGGTTTTTGTTTGTTTCATTTTGTCATATCAAAAAGAACAGGGAGATCTTCTGGTTATGGGGGATACAGAGATCAGAAAACTGTCTCTCCAAAAAGCAAATTGGTATCTGAACAAAGTCGTCACAAGTATCTATTTCAAGATTCTAGAAATTGGTCAAAGGCCAACAAACAAACAAAAACAGAACTTTTTAAAATGATGTACCAATGGATTTTGGGTAACAACAGTGGGAATCTGTGTCATTATTGCTGGGGCTGCTCCTGTACCCATCTCCCACCATCTCAGTCAGCATAATAGTTCTACCAGAGCAGTGCTAACTGTGAAAACTGGAAGTTTCCCTGGCAGAGGAAGCACTCTTAATTTGTTTCAGAGAACGGAAAGTCCAGTCCCAACAATATTCCTAATAAAAGTAGCAAACACCCTTGGAAACAATTACAGAAAGGCTGTAGCTCTCTTAGCCTAAGGTAGTAAATCATGCCTGGAGTTGTGGAAGTTCATGGCCAATCAAAACTTTTAGCAGAGGGATCCTAGAAATAAGAGCCATGGTAGAGTTAGATAAGCTCTCCCATATTCTCGGCTTGGTGGGTAGCTATATGTACATAAAGAGGCGACTCAAGTGGGCCCAAGATCTCTAAGAAACTGCAGAAGAATAGGAAACTCAGCACATGCACATGGGAGACAGGAGAGGGCTGGGTGAAAAGACTTGAAAACTGCCTGACTTTGGAAATACTCTCCAATCAGTACAAAGAGCTGTTGTAACAGAGTGGAAACCTTACTATCTTTAGGTTTGGGCAGACTCTTTTACCAACCATTGGTTGCCTACTAAACTAACTAGGAATTGAGGCTAATAATAATAATAATAATAATAAAATCAAACGAGCAGAGGCATTGGTGACCACACACTGCAGAGAAGACAGAGTCCACAGATTAAGTTCAGGAAAGTTATAGCAGCAAGCAAAGCAAAGCAAAACAACAAAAATTAGCAATGGCAATAACTCTTCTGTGTTAAAAAAAATAACCAGAATCCAGAAATGCTACAATATGTTGTGTAAAAAGTACAGTTTCCAACAGAAAAGTAAGAGACATGTAAAGAAATAATAGAGTGTAAACCTTATTCAGGAAAACTATTGATTTCTAGAAACTGTTTCTGATAGACACAGATATTGGATTTTATAGACGATTTCAAAACAGCTATTAGATCTATGTTCAAAGAAGCAAAGAAAATGATCCTTAAAGAATTATAAAAAGTATGAAAACATTTTAGCAAAAAGGTAATATCAATAAACAATATAAATTCTATAAATGTGCCAAATGGAAATTCTAGTGTGAAAAGTAAAAAAATAATAAATAAATTAGATATGCTTAACAGCAGGTTTGAGATGGCAGAATAACAAATCAATGAACATGAATATGGATCAACAGAATGTGCATAATCTGAAGAACAGAAAGAAAAGAAGATGAAAGAAAAATACACAGAAGCTCAGAGACCCAGGGACAACATCAGGCACACAAACATAGATAAATTGGGAGGCAGAGGAGAGAGACAGGAGGCAGGAGAAAAAAAAATGAAGGATGATGACACACAACTGGCCAAATTTGATTTTAAAAATGATGCCAAAGAAGTTCAAAACCAGGGGTGCCTGGGTGGCTCAGTCCATTAAGCATCTGCTTTCGGCTCAGGTCATGATCCCAGGGTCCTGGGATCAAACCCCACATCGGGCTCCCTGCTCCATGGGAAGCCTGCTTCTCCCTCTCCCACTTGCCCTGCCTGTGTTCCCTCTCTCGCTGTGTCTCTCCCTGTCAAATAAATAAATCTTTAAAAAAAAAAAAGAAGTTCAAAACCAAAGAGATCCACACCCAGATATAGAATAGACAAGCTTTCAAAAGCCAAAAACAAAGGAAAAAAATCTTGAAAGAAGCAACGGAGAAACGATTCGCCATGTAGAGAGCAACACTGGTAAGATTAATATCTGAGTTCTCATCAAAACAACTGGGGCCTAAAAGGCTAGAGAATGGCATGTTCAGAATATACACACCCCTTCAAAAAAAAGTGAGATAAAGTCATCCCTGGATAAACAAAAGCTATGATAAATCATTGCTGGTATACCTGTCATTCCACATATAGTAAAGGAAACTGTCAGGCTGAAAGGGAATTACCCCAGATGTTGACACAATTATACAGGAAGAAACTAAGAATACAGGAAAGCATAAATATGTGGTAAATATAAATTATTTTATAAATATGCCTCTCTCTTCCTCTTCTACTTTCTTTAAAAGACACATGGTTCTATAAGGCAATAATTATAGCACTGCATTTTTCAGATCAAATACATAGATGTAACATATATAAAATTATAGCACAAAGGGGGTGGGATAGAGTTCTATTAGTGCAAAGTTGTTGTATTTAGTTAGTGCAAAGTTGTATTAGTGCAAAATTGTTGTATTTGACCTCCCAGTATTAACCACTGGGAGGCAATTCCCCATAGGTCCCTCACATTTCTGTATATCTTGTCAGCAGAGACATTTCTGCCTTTGGTTCAGACTATCTATTCAAGGATATTTGTATAATGAACAGCCTTGGAAGATAGAGAATATCTTCCCACTGGAGCAAGACACAGGTGAGCCTACAGTCCTGTAGAGAAGATCTGAGTAAGTTAACCTCAGGGTTTCCTTCCTTAATGGAACTCACTGTGTGTGCAAGTACCACTTGACCTTTTTCAGTTTGCCCTATGGGAAATAGGCTTCAAAGAACCAGGCACTGGAATGCCCATCCTTTGGCTTCCATTATTGCTGTGAGTTATAAAGTCCTTTGCTTCTTCCCTGTGAGTCACATGTCCTCTATCAGGATCCATGATACTCCTGCTGGCTATTTGTTATTGAAAGTAAGACAAAACCTCAAAATGTCTATAGCTCTTGAGATTAACTTGAATTAGACTGTGATAAATTAAAATACATAAAAAAAAACCCTACAAATTATTGTTAGAAAATCACCACAGAAATGAAAATGGGCACTAAAAAAATAGTTAACACAAAATAACGGGGGTAAAAAGGAACAGAGGAAGAAAAAAGACATGAGAAATATAAATAAATAAAACTATGGTCAGAAATTCAAACATACTGAGAATTATACTAAATGAATTTTGGCTAATTATCCAATCAAAATGCAAGAGGGAAAGCAAGATTCAATGAATGCTGCCTATAAGAAATACATTTAGACTAAAAACACCAATAGGTTGAAAGTAAGAGGATGGATAAAGACATGCATGCCAAATAGTAATCACAAAAGAATGGGAGTGGCTATATTGATATCAAATACAATAGAATTTAAGACAAGAAATATTACTAGAGACAGAAATATTAATAATGATAAAAGGACACGTACCTCCATAAGAGATAACAATTATAAACATGTATGCATCCTAGCATAAGTGTCTCAAAATACATGAGGCAAAAACTGAAAACGCTGAAAGGATATATAGACAATTCATAATTATGGTTGGATATTGCAATGCCACATTCTCAATAATTACTAAAACAACTATATATAAAAGTCAGCATGGATATAGAATACTTGAATAATACCATGAACCAGCTTGACCTGCCGTTTATAGAATACAGCACACACAAAAAAGGGTAATACACACAATCTTCTCAAGTGGATATGAAATATTCTCCAGGATATGACATATGCTATATTATAAAACAAGACTCAAAAGGGTTGAAATAATTGAAACTATAACCACCAAACATAATAGGATTAAATTGGAAATAAACAGAGTTGGGAAATCTTCAAATATTTGGAATTAATCAGCACAATTTTAAATGTCTACAGTTGAAAGAAAAATAGCCAAGGAAATTAGACAATATTTTAACTGAATCAAAACAAGAACAAAATATCAAAATTGATCGGACCCTGCTAAATAGGTTGTAGATATCTATAACTTTAAGTGACTCTATTTAAAAAGAAAGACCTTTATTCAATATAAACATCAACATAGAGAAAGTGGTCAAGAGAAAGGAGAGAGAAACTGAATTCAAGCAGAAATGAAATAGTAGATATCTGAGAATTCAGAAAATCAGTGAATGAAATCAATGAGACCAAAAATTAATTTTGAAAAAAAAAAAAGTTGACAAACCATAAGAGAGAAAACAAAAAGTACCAAAATCAGAAATTTAAAAAGCCATTACTTATGGCCCCACAGAAACTCAAAGTATTGTAAGGGAATATTATGAACAATTTTTATGCCAGTAAATCAGACAACTTAAATGAAATTAGCAAATTAATAGAAAGTCAACAGATAACAAAACTGACTCAATAAGAGGTAATCTGAATAAACTTATTACAGTTAAAGAAATTAAATTAGTAATTTTAAAAATCTCTCATGAAGAAAGTTCCAGACTCTGAATTCACTGGTAACTTTTTTTTAAGATTTTTTATTTATTTATTTGACAGAAAGAAAGAGAGCACAAGTAGGCAGAGCGGCAGGCAAAGGGAGAGGGAGAAGCAGACTCCCCGCTGAGCACAGAGCCCGATGTGGGGCTGGATCCCAGGCCCCTGGGATCATGACCTGAGCTGAAGGCACAAGGAAAGTCTTTGGGTGATGAAAACTATCTAAAACGGGATTGTGGTGATGATTGCACAACTCTGTATGTTTACCAACTATGGTACACTTAATACTTGGTGAATTTTAGGGCATTCAAATTACACCTCAATAAAGTGATTTTGAAAGAAAAATACAGCCATTCATGCCATGTCTAAGTTTAGTTACAAGAAAAATTTTTTAAATTTAGATTCACGTGACTAAAAATTTTTATCAGTGACACCACTAAAACTACCATATCATGCCTAATATCCTTTGGTACTACCCGCAATGCAAATCCCATTGGTTCATGTCCTCTCGTGTTAATGTCTATACCATACTTCTCATTAATGCCACTTCACTAACACAAATTTCACTGTCTCACTCTTACCCAAATCTTTTCATGATTCCCTAAGAAGGCGCTATTCTGTGTATAGAACCTACATCCAGAAACTTTTCACTAAGGGATCTTGAATCTCCTTGTCTTCAAAAATAGATTTTCTCCAGAGGGTCCTGTCTCCTGTGTATTCCTGCAAAGTAAACGAACCTCTTACTCCCACATGTTAGGTGTTCTTTCCTCCCTGCTCCTTTCACACTTACTTTTTTGCTTTTATATGCAAACCTCAGTTCTCTGAGGCTCATTTATGTTGTCATAATTCACCCTTATTTTATTGGAAAAAAATGATCCTTCCAACTTCCTACTTTTCTCGTTAATCATTGATGCAGTCAATGATTTTTTGACTGCATTGATGAGTTTCCACTTCATCAATTATTGGGATTCATCAAAACTCTACTCCTTTGATCTTTATTTTTTTCCCTATCATCAGCTCCCCTTTTCCATACTCCGTTTAGGCCCCATTTCCATGATTTCAACCACCGACTTGTCAGTATTTATAGTCCCTCTGTGTATTGTCCTTCAACCATCCCACTCTTCACCTCGAGGACACTCTGAACCTGAATTACAGCAAATGATTGGCTTTGCATTTATTGCCAGAGAAACATAGCTCAACTTCATAGTCCTGTGCCAGGATATATCCTGGTTACCAATAGCACCTGGGCTCTCTACAGTGTTGAACAATCATTCCAAGTTATTGCCTATTCCCATTCTCCAGAGAAATTATTTCAAACATTATCTCCCATCGTCCTCATTCTCAACAGAAAATTTTTCCTTCAAATTCACAAATGCTCAACTTTCTGCCACCAATATTCAAAAAGGAGTTACCTTTTTATGGCAATAATAATCTTACTCTTTTTTCCCCTCCTTCTTCAGATATATTTATCTGCTAATTAATCTTTATTTATCCTGTTGTCAGCCGACACATTTTCTTGGATCCTTTCACTGACCACATGAGCATACTTGATTTTTCCTTCTTATTCACATCCCACCCCTTAATCTCACGTCCTCCTTGTAACCACATAACCCCATCTATTTTCTTTCCTGCATAAACTCCTTGAATTTAACTGAATTGTCACTATGTCCCATTTTTAAAAAATCTTGCTCTTCTGCAAAATTTGTCTAACTGCTCTGAAATTGCAGTTCTTTTTGCCAAAACAAAGATTAAATATTCCCATATAAATAATTGAAAGACATTTAATCCTACTGAACATTTACCTTCATGTAAACTCTATTCCCCTGATTCCTTTCAAATTCTCTGGCCAGCATTTTGGTTTCCTTTTCAGCCCCTACCATCTCTTCCTAACTCTCCAATATCCTTATTCTCTAAGATTATGTTCTGTGTCCTCTTTCCTTCTCTCCTCCTGCTCTATTATTTAATATACTTATAAACATTACCATTCTAATTAAATCAATTTACCCACTTCTAATTACCTTCCCAAGAAGCCAAAGATCCCACTTCTGATTTATAAGTAAAAAATAAGGAGTTAGGATTTATTTATTTTAGCATCTTATTCTTTAACTTACATATGTATATACATTATCACCTCACATTTTTAATGCTGCAGGAGCGATGTGTCCCTCCAAATCAAAGCTAATTCCTCTCTCTCTCTCTTTCTCTCTCTCTCTCTCTGCTGTGGGTAAACCAGCTCCTACTTTCCAGAAACTCTCATTGATCTAATCGATATCCACTTTCCCTTTTATCCTGTAACTATATTCCTTCATTGGGACTGTTTATCACCCTAGGTTATATTCTTCTCATCTCATTTTTAGAAGGCCTCCTTGTACCCTGAACCTCCCTTTATCAAACAACTCACATATCTTTCTCCTTCACAGACATGTGTTTTTTAAAGACATACTCAATTTGCTGTGTCCATTCTGCCGCTTTTGTTTATACCTTAGAGTCACGGAAGTCTTGTTTTCAGTCCCACCTCTTTACTAAGCCTGCATCCATGACAACTGATTTCGCTTGAGAGCCTGGCAGCATCTGAAAGGCTAGGTCTTGAATGTTTCCGGCTCTTATATTTGGTAAATCATAATTTCCCTGTTCTCCTTTTGTTCAGAAGTCGCTTGCAACCTCTTCTACATGCTTCTCTTCCTTTAATGACTCTTCAAATATTAGTGATCTCACGATTATGTTTTTGATACTTTTCTTACCTCCTTATCCAGACTCTGCAGTACATATCACCCATGTTGATGGCTTTCAATGCACCATTTATTCCTGATTCTTCACAAACTTCTGATGTTATATTTGTGCTATATTTATGACCCATACTTATAAGTGTCTATTGAATATAATTACTGAAAATCCTATAGCACAGGGATTCCAAATACAGAATGTCTCAAGTTATTGTTTGTCCCTAAAACATGCTCTTAATATTGCCCCAATCTGGGTGCCTGGGTGGCTCAGTTGGTTGGGCGGCTGCCTTCGGCTTGGGTCGTGATCCTGGAGTCCCTGGATCGAGTCCCGCATCGGGCTCCCTGCTCGGCGGGGAGTCTGCTTCTCCCTCTGACCCTCCCCCCTCTCATGTGCTTGCTCTCTCTCATTCTCTCTCTCTCAAATAAATAAATAAATAAATCTTAAAAAAAAAAAAGTATTGCCCGAATCTTGGTTAAAAGCACTATAATAAATCTTCAGAGTCATTCTTAATTTTCACTACTATGCTATTAGCTTTTTAATATATATATAGAGTATGCATGATGCAATAGTTACTATAGTAATTTTAATAGCACTATGATGAGACATCACATATGTATTATATCACATATGTATTATATATAATGCATTTATAATATAAATGATACATTATATATAATATATGTATATATACACAGAGTGGCTGTACTTATTTATTTAGTTCATAACATTCAGTCTATCTCACTCTAATGCTTACATTCTTTATTCTTTGACACTCTGCCTCCCTATGTTATTGCAAACCTTTGAGAAATGGTAACATATTTTGTAATTGAAAATTCTAATTTTAGGACATGATGTAGAATCCATAGGACAATTTTGTTTTAATCAGATTGAGACCATTTCTTTTTGGATTAGAAATAATACAATAAATGGTGGCGTATAATATTCACATGACCATCGCATGTTTTTTTTTTAAGATTTTATTTATTTATTTGAGATAGCATGCACACACATGAGCGGGGTTGGGCGGGGGGAAGGGCAGAGGGAGAAGGAGAAGCAGGCTTTCCATTGAGCAGGGAGCCCGACATGGGGCTTGATCCCAGGACCCTGGGATCACAACCTGAGCCGAAGGCAGACACTTAACGGACTGAGCCACCCGGGCCCCCCCAACCATCACCTAGTTTTAAAACTTAATTCATTTCAACAAATAGTGTTGGGAAAACTAGACAGCAACATGCAAAAGAAAGAAACTGGACCACTTTATTACACATACACAAAAATTCAAAATGGATAAAAGACCTACATGTGAGACATGAAATCATAAAAATCCTAGAAGAGAACACAGGCAGTAACCCCTTTGACATCGGCCATAGCAACTTTTTTCTAGGTATGTCTCCTGAGGCAAGGGAAACAAAAGCAAAAATAAACTATTGGGACTACATCATTATAAAAGGCTTCTACACAGCAAAGGAAACAATCAACAAAACTAAAAGGCAACCTATGGAATAGAAGAAGATATTTGCAAAGGACATATCCGATAAAGGGTTAGTATCTAAAATATATAAAGAACTTCTAAAACTCAACACCCAAAAACCAAATAATCCAAATTAAAAAATGGGTAGAAGACATGAACAGACATTTCTCCAAAGAAGACATAGAGATGGCCAACAGACATATGAAAAGATGTTCATTATCACTTACCATTAAGTAGATGCAAATCAAAACTACAATAAGATATCACCTCACACCTGTCAGAAAGGCTAAAATCAACAACAAGAAACAATAGGTGTTGGTGAGGATGTGGAGAAAGGGGAACCGTCTTGCACTTTTGGTTGGAATGAAAACTGGTGTAGCCACTGTGGAAAACAGTATGGAGGTTCCTCAAAAAGTTAAAGATAGAGCTACCCTATGATCCAGCAAGCACACTACTGGGCATTTACCTGAAGAATACAAAAACCCTACTTCAAAGGGATACATGCACCCTGATGTTTATAGCAGCATTATATACAATAGCCAAGACATGGAAGCAGCCCAAGTGTCCATCAGTTGATGAATGGATAAAGAAGATTGAAAATATATGTGTATATATATGTATATGTGTACATACATACACATACAATGGAATATTATTCAGCCATAAAAAATGAAATGTTGCCATTTGTAGCGACATGGATGGAGCTAGAGAGTATAATGCTAAGCGAAATAAGTCAGTCAGAGAAAGACAAATACCATATGATTTCACTTGTATGTTAGAATTTAAGAAATAAATGAGTAAAAGCAAAACAGAGACAAACCAAGAAATCGACTTTTAATTATAGAAACAAACTGATGGTTAGCAGAGGGGAGGTGGTAAAGGGAAAGGATTAAATAGGGGATGGGGATTAAGGAGGGCACTTGTCATGATGAGCACTGGGTGATGTACTGATTGTTGAATCACTATATTGTATATCTGACACTAATATAAACACTGTATGTTAACTAACTGAAATTAAAATTAAAACTCAAAAAATAAATAAAACTCAATTCATTTTACTAAAATTCAGGAAGCAATGATATCATATATATGAAATGGAGGAACTGTAGCTCACCTAAGTTTTTGATGTAGGAAAGAAGCTTTTTTCTTATGTTTATGGAGGACTCAACGGCTATGACTCACAAGAAATTTAACAACAGACTATTACAAGGTAACCGGTGTTAAAGTGTTTGGTGACTATAATAATAATGAGACAATTAGTCTCATTAAGTAATAGAAATCTGTGGCTTAAATCCATTCCTATTAGTTTTTTTTTAAGATTTTATTTATTTATTTGAGAGAGAGACTGAGATAGAGCATGAGAAGGGGGAGGTTCAGAGGGAGAAGCAGACCCCCCCCGCTGAGCAGGGAGCCCGATGCGGGACTCCATCCCGGGACTCCAGGATCATGACCTGAGCCGAAGGCAGTGGCTTAACCAACTGAGCCACCCAGGCGCCCCCATTCCTATTAGTTTTGTGAAGTAGAGAGAGGAACTCAGAGACTTCTCACTGTATTTTCTATCTATAATCTGTAATAATCTATATAACCTATAATCTATTCTGTAAGGCTGCTGATACTACAGATAGATATATAAATATATAGATATAATGTTTTTTAAATCAATTTGGGCTTTAACTGTATTTTCTTTTTTTTTTAAGATTTTATTTATTTATTTGAGAGAGAGAGAATGAGAGACAGAGAGCATGAGAGGGAGGAGGGTCAGAGGGAGAAGCAGACTCCCTGCCGAGCAGGGAGCCCGATGCGGGACTCGATCCAGGGACTCCAGGATCATGACCTGAGCCGAAGGCAGTCGCTTAACCAACTGAGCCACCCAGGAGCCCTAACTGTATTTTCTTTTAAGATTCTATTCATATACTATCATTGTTGAATATTGCCTTCTATGTATGCTAGAAATCAAAGGATCTTACTTTGAGCTCTTAAGCATTGCATTACAAATGGTTCACAACAATGCCATTTAGCTGTATCTGTCTACTTTATGCTAACAAATGACAGCAGCTTTGCAGAATTTAGTATGGTTTTATATTGTACTCAGTTTCCTATTGCAAACAAAGAACTATATTATACAGTGCTAAAAAATCCTCCAAATTAGGCTAGATGTAATGCTTAATCTGAAGTCAATACCCAGAGTTAGAAAACTCATCAGGAATATATGCATATAATTGTCTGGGCAAACAAGGAACTAGGAATTTTCCCAGCTCCCTAAAATTTGACATTCTTCTGGTGATATTTAAACCTACTTCTCACTTTAAAAAGCAAAAATGACTAACATGTCTGCCACTATAGAATATTTTAAACTCAATTATGTCCTATGCCCACATGACATTTACATCCTACCCACCAAACCCTATATCCATCACCCCCACCCCGCACACACTCTACCCCCCCCAAGACCTTCCCTCTTGCCAGCTTAGTTTTAGTTGTGCAAAATGGCTCAAAAGAAAAACAAAAATATTCAAAGTATTCTAAATAAATAATGTTAGATAAGTCAAAGTATACAATAAGTGAAATACATCTTTAAATTTCAAATGTGGTAATAATTTATTATTTTAGGAGTATTGATATAAATACCTGTTTTGAATTATCAAATTATTTAAACCACCTTAATCTGTGAAAGATTAATGCGAGAGAATATGTTTATGGTTTAAAGTAGAATATTAATGTTCCATTTCCAAAAAGCAGACATTTGATAAAATTAAAGACTTAAGTAATATCTTTACAGGGAAACTATAACCAATTTAATTTATTAATAAGTTAAATGTACTTATTTGAAAAATAAAACCTTAATCCATTAGTTATTGTGGTCCTCCTTTAAGGTATAATGCATTACCATTCCTTGAATAGATCAACTTCAAAAACACTTTTCATATTCAAATTACTGGTTTGTAAGCTGTCATACCTCCAACTATCCATGATTTCCCTTTCCTTCTTGTATTATCTTCTCTCCTTGCTTTGAGCAATAATCAAGCATTCATTATGCTTTAGCTGAACCTGGAGATCAGATGAGGCAATGCTTTAAAACTTCCTCTTTCCTCACCCTTGTAATATATATACTAAATTCAATACTTGATTTCCTTCAGCTTTCAAGCTCAGTTATTTCTACCTCAAAAATTCTTGCTTACACACATTCTTTTAAACCTTCCCTTAAACTTCTGTCCAACTCCTAAAATTTTCTTCCAAGCAACATATATGGGATCCACTAAAAACAAATGTGTACTTCAATTAACATCCTCTTTGATCCATGCTTTTTGTCTATCCAGGCAACTAGTCTAGACATGCAGAACAAATTAGCAATGTTTTAAAACCACCTGGAGTTTTATCAGATTTTGAAAGAGTCAAGCAATCATTGCTTATTTCAGCTTCATCCTGTGGTAAACATGAACGGGATAGAATGAAGTTGGAATGAAGAGTACAGTGAGACAGACTTGGAGACATCCTTTTTTATTGTTATGTTAATCACCAAACATTACATCATTAGTTTTTGATGTAGTGTTCCATGATTCGCTTAGCTTTTTTTAGATTGTAAATCACTAAACCATTTTATTTGAGGTCAGCGACCAAGAGATACTTGTATCTCAAATAAAAAGGTTTAGTGATTTACAATTTAAAAAAAAGCTAAGGGAATTTTTTTTTTTTTATGTTTTAATGGGGTTGATCTGACTGCATGCTACATAAATACTTTATCAGCAAACGGACAGATTTTCACACAAAATACATAAAGCAATTGATGAGAATAATTTGCAATTCCATTGACTAGACATGCTTAGAAGCCTTTGATTCACTAAGTTTGACATAATATATACTGTAATCAATATTTATAAATAAAATAATTTATTTCAGTGTCATGAGTCTTTCATTAAATATCAGGAACTCAGTTCAGGACAAAATTGGTTTGTTTGTAACTAAGATTAAAGGTAATGTAGTAAAGATGATTTTATATGGTTTGAACAAAAATCATTTTTTATGAATGAGTGAATTATCATTCAACACTGTAACTTTTAGCTATAACATTATCTGATGCTGATAAACTTGAAAAAATGTATCTCAGTTTACCTTTTAACATATCTATGACTTCTGATCACCAAGCTATTTTTTCAGTATTCTTCCATTTTCAAAGTGTCTCAGTAATTACAATTGATTGATTGTCTTCTTTAAATTTGCGAAGTTCTCCTTTAATAGCATTATAAACACATAAATTCAAAATCCATATGATTTTATCCCCAAGCTTGATACAAGTTTAATTTCTGAATTCTAAAGGTATGAATCAAGGTGATTCGTACATCTACTAAGGCCTGATCATTATTATTTAATAAGGTTATAGCACCAAAATAGGCCTCCAAAAATCTTTGGCTAGGCTATTATTATTTTAGTTTGCAGAAACAAGTTAAGTTTCTTTACCTCATAAGTTCTCGATATCCCCAAATGGCCCTAGGACATGCTTCATGTTTACCAAAAAAGTCTTAGTTTGGCAGAATAGTGAATCAAAGGCTTCTAAGCATGTCTAGTCAATGGAATTGCAAATTATTCTCATCAATTGCTTTATGTATTTTGTGTGAAAATCTGTCCGTTTGCAGATAAAGTATTTATGTAGCATGGCAGAATAGAAACATGTAATATCAGCTTTGGAGCTTGAATGGTTTCACACAGTGTGATTACTACACTATTAATGGAAGGAACATAGGAAATAAGTAAACAAAGCAAGTTGCATTGAACCTTCATCCTTCCAAATACTAATGTGGTCAGAAAGAATATCTTGGGGCACCTGGGTGGCTCAGTTGGTTAAGCGACTGCCTTTGGCTCAGGTCATGATCCTGGAGTCCCTGGATCGAGTCCCGCATCGGGCTCCCTGCACGGCGGGGAGTCTGCTTCTCCCTCTGACCCTCCCCCCTCTCATGTGCTCTCTCTCATTCTCTCTGTCTCAAATAAATAAATAAAATCTTTAAAAAAAAAAAAAAGAAAGAATATCTTGATATTGGAAATATCTTTAAACACTGGGCACTTTTGTAAACATCATGCTGTTATTTTAGTGAGTTATTTTGGTGAATTATTTTACTCAAATACATGACACACACACATATACACACATCTCACTTAACACAGAATATTTCCTATATGCCAGGTCTTTTTTTTTTTTTTTTTTTTAAGATTTTTTTTGAGAAAGAGAAAGCGAGAGACAGAGCACAAGGGGGGGATGGGGGACAGGGGGGGGAGAAGCAGACCCCCCCTGAGGCAGACCCCTCCCAAAGCGGGCTGTATCCCAGGGTCCAAGGCAGACACTTAACCGACTGAGCCACCCAGGCGCACCTCCTATATGCCTGGTCTTACGCTAACTTTTGGAGATACAGGTGTAAGGAAGCAGTCATAACCTCTACTTTGATTCTGCTTAAGATATAGCAGGAAAGATCGCCTTTCAGTTCTAGTCCAGTGACCTCTGATATGTCTTTTGATACAATGATGAAAATAAGTAGATGATAAATCAAGTTTTGCAAGTTTCATTTTATTCTATCAGCCCTTCAAACATGGATTTGGAAAGAAATATGCAAAACTGATGAGAAAAAAAATGCTTATCTCATACACTGATTAGCATGGTATGTTCTGAATAAAAAAAGACCCTGAAGAATTAACTTCATTACATTGTTTGGTTAAACTAAAACTTATCTTAAAGTTTTATTTGCATTGTTTGAATAATTCATTTGTAACCATGTGGTATTTTAAATTTCCCAAATTCCTTTTATTTATGGGTTTATGGATGAGTACGAACATCTAGTTCATATATAAAGGATCTGGCATGGCAATAAACTTTTAAATAACATTGAAGAATAGAAATCAATGTAACACTGTCTTCAAAATTCTGATGGGAATATATTTCTAACCTAGACTTTCATCAACTGCAAAGATAAAATCTTCTTCAAACATGTAGGTTCTCAAAAAATCCCCCCCCACAGATTATTCTTGGGAATTACTGGTGAATGTGAGCAGACAAAACTAGGGAGGAAAACAAACAAGAAGATAAAAATCAGAGTTGAGGACACGATCAGCCAAAAAAAGGTAAAGGAAATTTTCAAGATTATGAAAAAAGAAAGTCCTAAGGATAAGAATAAGACTAGGATGAATTCAGAACAAACCAAAATGAAGAAGGACTTCAGGAGAAACACCTCCACCTCTAGGACTAAAGTGAACCTGATATCATCTGATTCCATTCTCTATACAGAGATAGAATTTTTAATTCTTTTGTGCTTTTATGGATGAATTCAAATAGAAAAAGGGAAACCAAAAATTTACAAAGTCCCAATGGAATGTTATAAGAGAGGAAATACAATCATATCACACTAACAAAACTTACATGAATATAAAGATTAAATACTGAATATTTACCCCAAAAAGTTATATATTGTACAGAGAGGATGGGACAAGAAGTGTGTCAGGGTCGGAGGTAGAGGGAGTTTACGTATTAGGTCGACTAAAAGCTAATTTTCCATAGTAAGAATAAATTAAGTCTAAAATTGAAGAATCAGGAAATAACAGGTTTTTTTAGTGAGAAAAATGGAAATGAATAAAATATAAAACAAATAATAGAGTTGTAGTGGTTGACTCTAGCATGGAAAAGGGTAGGCAAATGACTGAAATTTTGTTAAAAGCAACATTACGTATTTTTAATAAGGTGTTTTAATTGATAAAAATAAACTAAAAACAAAGCAAATGACTTCATATTTTTAAAGTTTTTAAAGAAAATTATGTTAGCACATTCTTATTGGGAAGGGCTCCCTGATACCCTGAAAAATAACAGAAAATAATTCATTTTTGATAGATATTTTTATTGTAATTTGTTATATGCTACATCATCAGAAATAAAATGAAATGGTCTGAGTTTCCAAGCTATAAGGCAATACTCAATTACTGTAAGAACATTATAATGAAGGTTCCTAGCTTGATCAAAGATGCCATTTTTGGATTGCGGGTAGGGCAGAGGGAGAGCTGACTATGTTTGCCCAATTTTTTGTCACACTGCATCTCACCTACTCTTTGTATTTGGACAAAACTCTCAGTGAACCAGCCAAATGGTGCCCTTTGTAAGGTGGGCAGGTGGAGAGTTGAGGGTGGGACTAATAAAGGAATGGGAAGAGAATTCCAGTGACAAATATTCAGATCTGATACTGGAATTTGAATCCATGTGGCTTATTTTATCTCTTAGAAAACTGAGAGTTGACAGGAGAGTGACAATGGAATAACATTTTACTTATATTCCAATCACAATTTACAAAGACAGATACAATATTTTAAATAATTTTACAAGAATGTGCTGTGTTTTGAAATGCTAATTTCTTCTTTTATATTATCTTCATATCCTATAAACAACAATATATTCCCCACTGTCTAATTCACTACCCGATAAATAACTAAAAACATAAAATGTTACATTACGTTTTTCAGCTTTTATAACACATTTGATTAAAAGTAACAGATTCAAGTGCTTGTTACTTTGCCTCTTAAGTAGGTCTTGGGGGAAAAAAAAACTCATTAGAAATCGCACTGGAAATAAACTGTTGAAATCTGTTACTGACTTCTGCCACCCATGCAGTTGCTTATATGACAGAACAATGAAAACAAATGAGGAATGAACTATAAATTCTGACAGTCTTGTAGGAAACTGGGAGCTATACTGTGGCAAACATATGTCATAATAACTTTTCACAGTTTACATTAGAGCTTACAATGTAGTCTCCTCAGTTTATTTCCCATATTTCAAACCACAAATCTAAGGTATTATTTTCCCTAAAGATATTATTTTCATGTTTTTAAAATGAGAGTGAGGCTCCTTGAAGTTAAATAATCTTCTCAAGATTGCAGAAATTTATGATGTCAAATATCAGGATGTCAAGCTAGTGGTCAAACAAGTAATTACACAGAGCATACATTTTATTTTATTTTATTTTATTTTTATTTTTTTTAAAGATTTTATTTATTTATTTGACAGAGACAGACACAGTGAGAGAGGGAACACAAGCAGTGGGAGTGAGACAGGGAGAAGCAGGCTCCCCGCCGAGCATGGAGCCCGATGTGGGGCTCGATCCCAGGACCCTGGGATCATGACCTGAGCTGAAGGCAGACGCTTAACGACTGAGCCACCCAGGCGCCCAATTTTATTTTATTTTTTTAAGATTTATTTATTTGAGCGAGAGCCTGCCCGCGCATGCATGCAGCGGGGAGGGGCAGAGGGAGAGAGAGAGAGAATCCCAAGCAGATTCCCTGCTGAGCTCGAGCCCCTTGTGGAGATTGACCCCACAACCCCAAGACCTTGACTCAAGCCGAAGCCAAGATTCAGACACTCCACCAGCTGAGCCACCCGGGTACCCCCACATAGCATACATTTTAATGGAAGCAGTGTTTCTGGCAAAAGAACTTTTTATATTCTGGCCAATTAAATCACATCTGAAATGCTTGTTTAAGAGAACTGGGGGGCTTTCCCTAGGAAAGAAAAATCACTGCTTAATTTTTTATGTATCTATTTTCATATGTAAAATTGGCTTAATAAAATATTTGACTACTTCACTCTGTCAGGTAGTTGTTTCATAAACTTTCACAGGAGCTGAATCAGCGCGACACCTAAGCTGTGCATGAGAATCGGGAAGAGAACGCGTAGGGTGCCTGGGATGGGTGTGCTACTGTTTGCCGCATGCTTCAGTTTGAAGGGATACATACAGACAATACATAAACAAAGGTACTATAAAGCAGTCGCTATAGTCCTACTGGAGTGGCAATATGATCGTAAGTAGAAAAAACACATGTTAGCCAAAATTTCACCCTCTGGGATGTCGCTGAAGTTATAGGGGCAGTGAGCGATTTTGTTTGCTTGTTTTAATTCTAAAAAAAAGCAGAGAAGGGTATGGTAGTCCACAGAAGGGTCAGCATTTTGAGGAAAACAGAACTGGATCACCAGGAAATACCTTTAAATAATAGTGTCTCTTGACAAACCCTAAAAATGTAGGAATATTAAATGTGAAACATTAGAAAATATACCGCTTAAAATGAAAAAAAAAGGGGGAGGACTTGTCAAAAATGATTTATAAAGAATTAGAATTATTGGGGCACCTGGGTTGCCTCAGTCTGTTAAGTGTCTGCCTTCGGCTCAGGTCACGATCCCAGGGTGCTGGGTTCGAGCCCCGCGTCGGGCTCCCTGCTCAGTGGGGAGCCTGCTTCTCCCTCTCCCTCTGCTTGCCACAACCCCTGCTTGTGCTCTCTCTCTCTCTGTCAAATAAATAAATAAAATCTTTTAAGAACTAGTATTATTATATAAACAATTTAATAATTAAAGCAATGTTGTACTAGTGCAAACACAGCCACGTATTTCAATGCACTGGGACAGAGAACCCAGATAGGCCCATATATGTTCCCATATTTATGGGAAGATGATGATATGACTGTCATAAAACAAAATCTTTTTGGAGTACTTGGGTGGCTCAGTGTGTTAAGCATCTGCCTTCAGCCCAGATCCTGATCTCGGGGTCCTGGGATAGAGCCTCACGTCAGGCTCCCTGCTGGGCAGGGAGTCTGCTTTGCCCTCTCCCTCTGCCCCCTCCCCCCACTCGTGTTCTCTCTTTCTCTCTCTCAGGTAAATAAAATCTTAAAAAGAAAAAAAACTTTTTATCTGAAAATCAGCTTCTAATATTAAAATATAATATAAACTATATTTAATTTTAAAGGTCTTTTAGAATCCCCAAATTTCCAAATTTCTCAATGTGGAGCTGATTTTGTTCTTTGTGCATTAGCAATTCCTCAATTTTACAGTGTTGGAATGAACACACAAGAAGAACCTTGACTACATATACTTATTTTGAGAATATAAGAAACACATGTGGGGGCACCTGGCTGGCTCAGGCGGTTAAGCGTCTGCCTTTGGCTTGGGTCATGATCCCAGGGTCCTGGGATGGAGCCCACACTGGGCTTCCTGCTCAGTGGGGAGCCTGCTTCTCTCTCTCTCTACCTCTGCCTGCCACTCCCCCTGCTGGTGTTCTCTCTCTGTCAAATAAATAAATAAATAAATAAAATCTTTAAAAAAATGTGGTTTGGAATTTTACATAAATTTTTTAAATGCCTTCATATTTCTTAAAACAATCAGCCACCACGGTACAATAAATGCATCACTGTTTTACACCAAATTTGGGGGACTGAAACACAACCATGATGAAGAACAGAAGCAATGCCCCCTTCACAATGTGAAATCCAATCACAAAGGTCTAACAGAAATTTTTGTGGAAAAGAAGAATCTCTGGGTTATCATCTGGTTTCAGAAGTTTCTGTGGAGATCAGCCTTGGATGGACTGAATTTCAGAAAGCCCATTATGTTTGTGAATGCCATGAAGCCAAATCCACCCTGTCCCTGTAACAGTAACTTGTCCTCAAACATTTGCCTTGGCACTAGAGCCAAAGATAATTATGTGTAATCCTTCTGGATTTCCTAAGGAAAGTCTAACAATGTCAAAGAGCTTGCTTCTGATGTACAAATTCTGACGAATTAATAGTGATTGATTGAGACAGTATGTCAAGAAGAATTCTTCAGTTAATTCTCTACACAGCTAGACAAATGCACTTATCAATTAGGCAGCCTTCATGCTGTTTACTTGCCAACTCTGAGCTATATTATTCTGAAACCCAGAATTCCTTAGAGGCCTTAATAGTTGGTTGGACAATATCACAAAAGCATAGCCATGTACAACATTAGGGAAACCAATATTGTCCTTATCTCTGAATTTCAATCACACAATACTTCCACTGTTTACAGTGTCATGAAAGTAAGACTATAAGGCTCTACTATTATGTGAAACTATTCGGAATGGTTAACATAGGAAGGCATTGCAGTTATCCTTACACCAAACCTGCTTTGCGTATGGTTAGGCAACCTCAGCAGAGTCCTGCGGTAACAGGACCAGGCACTGCTCTGCTCTCTATGGAAAGTTAAGATTGGTGTGAAGAAGTCAGTACAGATGAGAGCTGGGGAGCACTGGGAAGGAGCAGACAGTAAAGGAAAGAGCAAGTGAAAATAATCTGTAGACATAAGCCAAACAGAAATTTTCCCTCAGGCTGATCTCAAATACTTGGACTGACATCAGTGGAACTCAACATTCCCTCAAACTCTCTTATCTGCAAAATAATCAATTGGGTTGTTATAGTATTTGATCACACTCTTCCAATATTTTGATTCTATATATCTCTAGCATGCCCGTTCTTTCCTCTCATGTTGATTTTGTTCTTTGGCTCCCTCTTCTATTTCATTTTCTGTTTTCCACTTCTGCTCTCCCCTCTTTTTCTATGTGTGGATTATCACTGAAATCACTGTTACCAATATTCTCCATTACTTTGGCCTTTTGCTCTCCGTGTCTTTCATCCAGCAAAACTACCACTGTGGATTGATATAACTGTAGTTGATTCTGGTGCAGACTGGAGCAAGGGAGTCTCGCCAGCAAAGCAGACCAGTAAGTTAACGTCTCTCATCACATTTGGGATCACAGCCCTGCCCTATACTAACTCCTCCAGTCTCTTAACCTTTAATTGGGGCATCTCTTTCCTTCAGTCTTTGCATAGGAAAATAAAAAGGCCATCTGATGAGAACTCACTCAACCTTCCATTATGTAGACCACAAACCTACTCTTTTCTGGAACCTGGATAGGGTCTTTGGTGGACCTGGAGGCCGACCAATGAGGAAGACATCATGTGGAAGGAGGGTGGTCTTGTGTCCTCTGACACAACCCATCTTGTTGACCATGTTGCCACAGTCATGGCTGGGTCCCAGTCATGGGTTGATGCTGGGAGCATTTTACCTTAGTTTATAAACCACTTCAGATCCAAACTATCCTGACATCCTCAACATTCTCACCCTGCATTGTGAGTGCAAGGGAAAGGGAGGGCTGTAGTCACTGGCCTGGGACAAAACCCAGGCAGCCTCTACTCTTATCTGTGCTGCAGCATCCATTACCTCTCATGCCCCTAAACCCACAGTAACTGAAACAGTGCCTGCATATACTAAACAGCTACTGTTTGAATTGAACACGGGGACTGAAAGCAAATTAAGTAATCTGACCACAATCTAATGGTAATCATAATTACAAGTCTTCATCTAAATATTTCAGCACTAGGGCGCCTGGGTGGCTCAGTTGGTTAAGCGACTGCCTTTGGCTCAGGTCATGATCCTGGAGTCCCGGGATCGAGTCCCGCATCAGGCTCCCTGCTCAGCAGGGAGTCTGCTTCTCCCTCTGACCCTCCCCCCTCTCATGTGCTCTTTCTCTCTCATTCTCTCTCTCAAATAAATAAATAAAATCTTTAAAAAATATATATTAAGTATTTCAGCACTAATACAAATGAGAAATAAGTGTTTGTAACATTCAACAATTCTGAAATTAGAATTATGAAATTATTTCAATCACCACTCTGAACATTTGCTCTCAAAGATATTGTGCATAAAACACATCGCAGTTTTTTCCATAAATGCTAAATCTAAGCATTTCCAGCAGCACCTAAATTTTTAGTTATAAAAAGTATATTTTATATAAAGTCCATATTTTTTCATATCTTCCAGAAACAGATACTCTCATAAAAGAAGATGGGTTGTACTTTTACTTTCATCAAAGTTACTAATCTAAATTATTTTTAAAGCTCATATATTTGAGTGCCTGGGTGAATAGTAGAGTGAAATCACACAAAAATGTCTTTCGAAAATAAATTTTACCTTCTACTTTTCACTCAATAATGCGTGATCACTTGATATTCATTGTTTACTTTTTCATTGTTACATGTATATTAAAATTATGAGTGAATGTATTAATATCAAACAATCTTAAGGGATAACATACTATGATAATTCAATTTTCTTTTTAACAGGGTTTATCAGAAAAAAGTTATAGTGTTTATTCTTTTAAACTTTCTAAATTGTATTGATTTCTTACTGCATATAAACAACAATTTAATTCATATTTGCTAATATATTTAGGAGAGTCATTTCTTATTGTGCAGAATAGAGGATGAATGTATACAAAATGTCTGCCAATATATGGAAGTTGTTCCTAAGAAAAAAATGTAAATATGTATTTGAAAATGTAAAAATATATAGGTTTTATCTATAATTTTTACTTCTGGAAAGAAAAAAGTATCTTAATTAATGGGTTCATTACTTATGCTTTAATTATTTAGATACACTGCTACATTCACATTTTGGCAATCCACCCTTCTAATATCTATTACATATTTGATACCAAAATTTATATCAACTACTGGCCAGCTTATTCTATGGTCTCGTGCCTGACATAATGGCCCTTCATTTGGCTGTTCAAGCCAACTAAATTTTCCTTTGTGAAATTAATTCCTGGAGCTTAATTCTATAATATAACTTGAAAATAAGTTTATGTATTTATAGAAAGGAAGACATATACTGCATTAATTTCAATGCTAATTTGTATGTGCCACATATACTTTGACCTATTTCCTTCTTTTTTTCTTCCCTAAATATCTATGACACTCTTGTATGTTCTTGAAACCGAAAATCTTAACTTAGCTGCTATTCATGTGGGTTCCTAATTACGTTGCAATATAGACTTAACATGAATCACAAAGCATCAAAAGGAATGTTTTATTAGGACAGCCTCATGTATCAGCTGACTTAATTCTTCACTGTTAACTATTTATTTCAACTCTCTGACAACAGTGCACTAGTCTCATCTTCTGTTGTTACCTGAATCTAGAAGAGGATAGAGGGATGGAAGAAAGAAACAGAGTTTGGCCATTTAAACTACAGCTTAAAGTAGTAAAAATTATCTTTGCATGTCATTGTTTCAAATAATAGTAAAGTGACGATATTTAATCATTAGGTATTGCATATGATGGCTTTCTTTTTCTAGTAGTTCTTTTTCTATTAGTTTTCTATTATTACTGTTTATATTGAAAAAAATATCAAAATAACCACAGAATAAATATATGATGCTTTTGTAAGCAAGGTGTCAATCACAAGCAAGGATCCATTTAGCAATGCAGAAAACACACACTCTCACAGATAAAAATAGTCAGAAAAACCCAAGGTGACGTGGATACAAGACAGAAAAGGATTTTAAAATTTTAGCTCTGCTTTTCCTTTTCATGGAAACAGGTGCTTAGAAAAAAAGGCCTTCAGTTAGGATTCAATGTGCTATAATAGAATAAATGTAAAAACATGAACTTAGGAAGCATTTTGTTAATTCTGTGTCTATGTTCAAATAACTATTGAAGTAATTATTGAATACTTCTGATATTGACATTTTGTGTGCAATGCTGTATCAATCGGGTTTCTCCAGAGAAACAGAATCAATAGGATCTATCTACCTACCTACCCCTCTGTAAGGAAATTTATTTTAGCAAAATGACTCACAGGATCCCAGGGCCAGAAAGTCTGAAATTTGTCGGGCAGGCCACAAGACTGGAAACTCCAGCAAGAGTTGATACTGAATCCTGAGGCATAACGATGACGTGTACTCAGGGACACCTCAGGTTGTGCTGCTAGGGGCTCTGAAATGACTGCATGAGGACCATCCGTATTACTGAGAGTGATCCCGTTCTCGCTGTCACCTGACTGTGTGGCTCCTAACTATGTCTATCCGCACGGTAGCACCTAGGTCAGCATTTGATTAACAGCTGGGCACTGCAGCCAAGACAGCTGCAGAGAGAAAACTAACCGTAACAGAGGTTATGTATGTTGGGCCATCATAGCCTCTATCATATTAACAGACAATTTCCTATGGTCTATTGCTTATGACTTTTAGTCTAAAGTATTTTAAAGGTATTTAGATTTTTTTCCATGGCAGCACTACTGCATAAGCAGAATTTTATCTGTTATACAATACCTATGATATACATGGGCTGAGCTTAAATACACCATTGAAATGTAATGTTCTTAAATATAAGGTGAGCATTCTCATTATCAAGTTATCTGCATTAAATTCTATCACTCAGCAGATCTATATTTTTGTCTTATTAACTACTCCTTAAATGCAATGATTTTGATAAATATGAGGTATATAATCCCCAATTTTAAATGACTTAATATCTAACAATTGACTTATTTCCTACAAGTAGTTCCAAATTGGTTTATTACATGTTATATTTAGATTTTTTTCTATTGATATTTAAAAGCTTACTCTCTTTGCGTAACTACATTACATTATTTACAAATATTCCAAATTCATATTCTAATGGTTAAATCACATTAGACTGACATATGTTGATTTTCCTGGTCTGGTTTTTTTTTTTTGTCTGTTTTTGTTTTTTTTTTCCTGGTCTGGTTTTTACCTTTAAAATACCTCTGACATGCTGTTTGCTCTTCAGATTGGAACTATAACCAAAATCTCTATTTTGATTATCTCTTTTTTGTTTCCCAAACATGATCTTGTGTTAGACAAAATGTTGTTATTACCATTACTGTCATCTCAATTTATAAATCCAATGAGCGAGAGTCTATTCAAGACCAAAGTATAATTTTCTATGATAAAATAGGAGATTCATTACCTTTTTTCAGGCCATGAGCATACTATGGCCATAATGCATGGAAGGATTAATATAGCTACATAATTACAATCATGTAGAGAATTTAGCATTCTCTAAAACTTGAAATGTTATTTATTTCATTTAAAAAGGACTGCCTGTTATTCAATATTTTAAAAAATAGTTTGCCTTTTAAATCTTTCATTATTTTGTTTGGTCACCTGTGGCCTTATCTCCCTATGTTTTCAGGTCAAAATGCCTTCATATTTTAAATTACCAGTTCAAAATATTATGTAGGTTATTTGTTGGTATTGTTACAGAATTTAAATTCTTTTTTTTTTTTCAGTATACCTTTTTATCAGTGCCTACAGGGAGGACTAAGAGATGACCTTGGAATCTAGGCAACCAAATAGGGAACATGAAAAGAAAATCAGTTTGAAATTGCAACGGCAAGGTTACATGCTCTTAGCAATATTCTGAAACACAAAAAAGTAAGACAGTTGTTGACAAGCAATGAGGCAGATGCAGAAAGGTTTCTGCTATTATATATCCAGAAATCGTAAGTGTTTATTGGACACTTAAATGAGTAAAGAGGACTTTGAAACACTATTTTTTCCTATCTGCAAAATTCTTTAACACACTAAGATAAACTCAAATGTAATCCAACAAAGGAGTAATTTCTTTTAACTCTTACACACAGAGAGCAGATTGACTATTTAGATGATAGATGCTTGCTAGAAGAGTTTCCATTCTTGCCCATGGTAACAACAGAATGAATCCTAAATTGAAACATGTTTTACTCTGGTAATTTGCCCTTGATATGTGACCACTTTCCAAATTGCATCTGCAAATCATGATCTTATACAATGATATTATCAAAATCTGTCATCAATACCTATTACATTTCTACCAACACACTCAGAATTTACATGGAAGTGCTATCAGAGTTTTAAAAGTAGGACTTATCTATCATTTGGGTGGAGAAACACTATCTAGGCACACCCCATCAGTGAGAGGTGAACGACCAGGTGGTTTGCATGAAATAAGATCAGCAACGTTAATAATTATTTGTATTTTCTGTTGTCACTGCCCTTGCCCTAAATGGGTTTAGGCTGTCCCAAGTAAAAACGTTCACGTGCATAAGAGGATAGATTTTTTTGTTTGTTTTGTATCATAGCTGAGGTCAAACAACCATTGCGTACCTCCCCCTGTAAGCTTTTTGTTCTTATGCCTGCTAAAATCTCCAGCGGCAATGAGGCAAGGAATGAAATTTTTACAAAAGTCAGGTCAATTGAATAGCTTCACTACTACCAGCACCAACTGAGAATAGGTTTAGATATGAGTTTGCCTTGGAGTGGAAGTCTTCCACAAATAACTGACTCTACTTACCAAGTTTTCTATATCAGACTCTGAATGGGCTATCACAACAAATTGGATGCCAGGCACCTGTTTTCTACTAACATGTAGTTTTGATTATAGTTTTCCCTAATTTCGTATTCGGAAGGATATTAAAACATACTGGATCCCTGCTTGTATGAAAAATTGTTACAGTAACATATGTGCATGAATATTATTTTCTTTCATTCTTCATATTTATATTAGAATTAAGACACAATTTAATAAAGACCTTGAGTACATTTCAAACTTTTAACCATTTAACACTGATTATTTAAGTGGAAACAGTTCTCTGATAGAGCTTTCTATACTGCTGTATTTTCTATTGCTGCTTTAACAAATCACCACAATTTATCAGCTTAAAGCAATGCATATTTTGTAACCTCAGTAGGTCAGAAATCCAGGTGGACTCAGCTGGTTTTTGGCTCAGGGTCTTCAGAGGCCAAAGTTGGTGTCACCCAAGCTCCTTCCCTTTCAGGAGGCTCTGGAATTAAACCAATTCCAAACTCATTCTGGTTCTGGAGGCATTTAGTTCCTGGGACGGAAGTCTATGACCTTGCTGGTTGTCAAGAGGTTGCCTGTATTCATTCTGATGCTTTCCCAGTTGTCTCCAACACTTCTGCACCACCCATACCCCCCACCAGACGGCAGGTAGATTCCCTCTCAGATTTCAGATCTCTCCAGCTTCCCTTTTGCTGTACCTCTCTGCCTTCCTCTTCCTCTGGAGGAAGGAGACATTTCTCTGCTTTTAAGGACTGGAGACATTTCTCTGCTTTTAAGGACTAATGTGATTAGATGGGGTCCACCTGGCTAATTCAGGATGCTCTCACTATTTTATGGTCTGTGCCCTTGCATCAACAGAGATCACTTTTTTCACTCTCTTTCGTTTGTTTTGTATTATGTTGTACATCATCAACAAAGATCATTTGCCATGTAAGGTAATATTCATAGGTTTTGGGGATAAGGTTTTTGCACATTTGGTGGAGGGCGTTATTCTACCACAGCTGCAGATCCTCAGGGATTGTTTTACCTTCTCATTTATCTTCGCAGTTGTCTGTTACATTTTCCAAAATATCAATACATTGTTTACCATTTTCTAAGATAGCTATCTTAAATTGAAATTTGATGTTTCTATCTTAACTATAGACTAAGTAACATGATCACTATTTTCATTGTAGAAAACAAAACTTGAATCAGATAAAAAACTAAGTACCTCAAGTCTAACAAAACAGTGACGTGTTAGATGTTCAGTTAAGAAAATCAATAAACTTAATATTAAAATATAAGACATTTGCATTCCACTTTTCCATTTCCAGTGCCCAGGAAAAAAAAAATAGGATCTTAAATTCCCCGATGTCTTGTCCTTTTTAATCACTGAACAATAAGACCTTGCATTGATGCTCACTGAAATCAATGAGTGTGTGATTGAATATTCTTTCCATACTTGATATTCTGAATGGGCACTACATTTTTTTTAAGATTTTATTTATTTATTTATTTATTTATTTGACAGAGAGAGACAAAGCGAGAGAGGGAACACAAGCGGGGGAGTGGGAGAGGGAGAAGCAGGCTTCCTGCTGAGCAGGGAGCCCAATGCAGGGCTCTATCCTAGGAGCCCGGGATCATGACCTGAGCCGAAGGCAGACGCTTAACGACTGAGCCACCCAGGTGCCCCTGGACACTACATTTAAATAGTTCCTTTTTCCCATTTGTTCCCTCGGAGAACTTAACATTCTTAGGCCAGAAGACATTGTAATTTGTACCTTTCAACATGTTCTTTTCCCTCTGCAACTTAAACATTACTCATACTGTGGTCCTATGTTACACACTGTAAGTATTGCAGTAAAAATTTCTTGGTCGTCATCCTAAGCATATTCTTTAAGAATAATATATTAATCAGTCCTAAAAGGACTTGTTTATAAACAACTCTTCAAGTTTATTTGAGTAAAGTTTATTATTTCCTAAAATGTATGGAGCAAAGAATGAAAATGCTTTTTTTTTTCATGTTTCAAATGGTTTTCTATTAATTTTACTCCACTCTTATCCCATTTCCAATCTCTATAAACTAAGTAAACATATGTAAACTCTCCATAGTTTTTAAAGCATGAAATTCTTCCTAATGTATCTTGATTACTGAGTTCATCAGTGAGGTAGAAATTCAACTGATATAACAGTATCTTGTACCTGATATTAACAGTAAGAAACTGTGTGACTCTATTTTAGGAATTCATTTCTTTGCAGTCTATCCCTTCAGTATCCAGGACATTTCTGGAATGATGGATATTCTATGAGGAAGGCAAAGTCAAGCCTGCAGACATGCCTGAACACGCTGTGGTAATTTATGGCCTGCTTTCTTGGTGCTAATGTAATGAGCTACATCATATTTGAGGTTCAAGAAGATAAAGAAGCTGTCATTTCAGCTTTTTGACATGTATTGCTATTGGAAAAATAAGCTGTTTTCAAAAGGATGAAAGCCATGCACAAATTTTTCTATGTTATATAAATATAAGTGGAATTAGATGAATCATGTATATTTTCTGGTATATTACCATTTAAAACTGATAATAAAATATCTAGGAAAATCAAGAGCTAAGTGAGCATTGATATTTTACTTCTTTCTTACAACAATTAGATATGGAATCTCCTTAAAAGCACCAATATACATTAAGGTATAATAATATGCAAAAGTCATACATATATATATATGAATTATTTTTCTAAGGAAGAAAACAGAAATTTAAGTCAGGAAAGCACATTGACAAGTTAGGAAATTAATATTTCATAAGAAAAACCATTCTGTCTGATGGCATTATATAGATATATATTTTTTTTCTATACATATATAGAGGGATATATATATATATATCCCTTTGTAAAGTCTGTTGAATATTATAGTATCTTTATAATTATTTCTACATTTAAACATGGGTAATGAATAAATGCAGTCTTTTATCTTCCCAAGTATAAAACCCTTATGTATGTTTTAAGCCAATTGTCATTTTCCCTGTGCCCAGTTAAAATTTTAATCACCAGTAAAAAACATGGGCACAAAATATTTATTTTCTTATCTATTTCAACACTTCTCATTCTTTTCGGTTTAGGTTAAATAATCTCAATTGACAAGTCACTGCCTTAAGGTTTTAGTACAAGGTGGGTTTCTGTGAAAACAAATCTAGTTATACCACTGAAAAAGTTTGAGATAAATAGAAATTTTACTTCATTTGCTTTTTAAAAGGCTACAACCATGATTCAAATACAATTGCTGTCTATTTTTTTTTTTTTAAGATTTTATTTATTTATTCCTAAGAGACAGAGAGAGAGGGAGAGGGAGAAGCAGGCTCCCGCTGAGCGGGGAGCCCGATACGGGACTCGATCCCAGGATCCTGGGATCACGACCTGAGCTGAACGCAGA
Source organism: Neomonachus schauinslandi (assembly GCF_002201575.2). Taxonomy (NCBI): domain Eukaryota; kingdom Metazoa; phylum Chordata; class Mammalia; order Carnivora; family Phocidae; genus Neomonachus; species Neomonachus schauinslandi. The sequence goes on along the minus strand of NC_058405.1, from coordinate 24,836,096 downwards.
CGCTTAACCATCTGAGCCACCCAGGCGTCCCACAATTGCTGTCTAAAAGTCTACTCATTTGGGACACCTGGGTGGTTCAGTCGGTTAAGCGTCTACCTTCGGCTCAGGTCATGATCCCAGGGTCCTGGGATCGAGTCCCGCATTGGGCTCCCCGCTCCGCGCGGAGCCTGCTTCTCCCTCTGCCTCTGTCTCTCTCTCTGTCTCTCATGAATAAATAAATAAAATCTTTAAAAAAAAAAATAAAAGTCTACTCATTTTGGGATGCCTGGGTGGCTCAGTCGGTTAAGTGTCTGCCTTCAGCTCAGGTCGTGATCCCAGGGTCCTGGGACTGAGTCCCCCATTGGGCTCCTTGTTTAATGAAGGGTCCCCCAGCTTGTGCTCTCTCTTTCTCTGACAAATAAATAAATAAAATCTTAAAAAAAAAGTCTACTAATTTCATCGTGCAAGAAGCCACAGGTACAGAAAACAGCAGCTATTTGTTTAATGTATAGTAAAGACTTGTTATATGGTGTACATTTTATATAGTTGGCCTTGTGAAAAAATTAAGGGAAAAGATCACATTAACATCAGATTTTAACTTTAGTTACAAATGTATATCTTCTCATAGCTTTTGACATCTAAAAGTATTCCATCATTTTTCCACCTCTCTAGAAGCCTGTGAAATACTTGTGGACCATTTCAACTAAAACCTAATTTAGTCACCCTCTCCTTCAACAGCCACCTAAAACTGTAAATGCTACAATTTCCTATATTACTAAGATAAATCACTATATGGATGTATACAATTACATTCACCTATCATTCTCATACATCTACTCTCCTCAGCACCTCAGGTTTTAAAAAATAATAGACAGTTCTCAATGATAGAGTTGAACACTCCACTTGGCAGATTAACTAAATCTTGTTTAATCTTATCGACTGCGCTCTCTCCCTGGTGCGCATTGCCATTATTTTGCCTCTTCGTCCCTCTTCCTCGCTGCTTCCCAAGCCAGACGGAACAAAGTTCTTTTAGATTACATCACAGAGTCAACACACCTCTGGTAAAGTAATATCCATATGTCAAGAGAAAAAAGAAGAAAAGTGGAATTGAAGAGAAAATATTACAAAGATGTTGGCTGTTCATCACTCTAATTGCAAATAGTCCTTTCCAGGGGCGCCTGGGTGGCTCAGTCGGTTAAGCGACTGTCCTTCTGCTCAGGTCATGATCCTGGAGTCCCTGGATTGAGTCCCGCATCGGGCTCCCTGCTCAGCAGGGAGTCTGCTTCTCCCTCTGACCCTCCTCCCTCTCATGCTCTCTGTCTCTCTTTCTCTGTCTCGCAAAAAAAAAAAAAAAAAATAGTCCTTTCCAATAAGGACTTTGAAACTTAGTCTCTCAGCCAATTATTTTCAAAAATGGTACTGGTGCCTACACCATTAATTTTCCGGTGACCTTATCAAAATATTATACAATAAACTTCTCTACATGCAACATATATATGTATATATATATTCTGTCTCAGACAAATTTACGAAGCAGGCTAAAGTCATTCAGTGTTAGTGTCCCAGATTTCTTCTTTCTAAATTCAGACTTATCAAATTTTTTCTGGACCTCTCCTATTCTGCTGGCATTGTTTTAGGCATTTTCTAGGATTCCACCTGATTTAATGTCCACCAAAATTCTATTATGTCCATTGTATTACAGAAGGAATAATAGGGAAATTACTAGCCCCTCCAACAGTCTTAGGGTTACTGTTCCTTGCCTAAGACCCACAGATAATAACAGACATGTCTAGCAACCAGATCTTCCAAAACCAAATCAATCAAAAGCCAGCTTTTACCTGTTCCATTTGTTCTTCTAAAATGTTAAACATACAATAGTATCAGGTCATTTAATGTTTAGAGACATGCAAAGCCTCTAGATGCAAAATATTTAGCTTATGCCATGTCATTTAAGCCAAGAACTTGAAATTGACTGTTGGTGAAAGCATTCTGTCAAGAGCTCTGCCTTAGAACAGTGTCTAGAATAGGTCACTCAGTAATGCTACCTATTTAGTGAATAATAATAGTTATTCACTAATAAATTCATTATTATTATTATTATTGTTATTGTTATTATTATTCACTAAAAAATTCAGCAGCTCTCTTGAAGCTGGGTGTTGGTTCTTTGGCCAACTTTTAAAAATTCAGTTTACAAAATTAAAGCAGGAGAAATCATTTTAGCAGCATGTGATACAGTATGCTTTGCTTCACTTGACGTTTCATACGTATATGATACAAAATGACAAAAGGACTTATGTCAATTATGTACTGGCTTGATGGATTTGATTTTAGTTAACCCCTCTAGATTTATTTTAATATTTTCTATTTTATTGTAGAGTTTTTATGTAGAGAAATATGTTTAGTTTAGATAAGTACATTGGCTTTCTTTTAGGACTTTTGTTTTAATTGGCAAATTAGTAAAAAAATATTATCCCTAATTATACATTTACCAGATAATTAAAAGATCATTTGCTGCATAATTGGATTTTCTCAAATAATAATCCTCAAAATGCTATAAATATGTAAACATATATGCATGTGTTTATCATACATGCATATTATTTGTATATAGTGTCTTAAAGCACATTTGATTGACATTAAAACCTATTTTGTACTAAATTATCATAGATTATGGGAAATCTTGTTGATATATTGTCCAAGAACATCATTTAAAATAAGATATAATCATCATTCTATCATAATGTGTTCTCTTAAGTTTACAGTATTGTCTTACAAATAGAAAGTCTTACTTAAATCTAACTTAATATTAAGTAATGATAAACTTAGTAAAATTTATCAAGACATTAGTCTTCTAATGAATAATGAAGAATATTATCAGAATAGCTTAGGTCATAATTTCCACTTAAAATATAGATATAGATATAGATATAATAAAGATAGATATAATATATATATAATAAAGATATAATATAGAAAATATAGATATAATAAAGACATTAGTGGAAATTTATTTGCTGATATTAACCTAATCTTGCTTGCTTGATTTTATCCAAGTGAAACATTCACATTTTAGTGTAAAATACCTGGGTTATTAATGTTTTTAATTGAACAATTCTCAACTGCCATAAAAATCAAGGACTTAGTTTAGTATGTCACTGAAATCAGAAGTAATCACAGTGGGGCGCCTGGGTGAATCAGTCGGTTAAGTGTCTGCCTTTGGCTCAGGTCATGATCTCAGGGTCCTGGAACTGAGTTGCAGGCTGGGCTCCCTGCTCAGCGGGAATCTGCTTCTCCCTCTCCCTCCTCCCGCTTATACTCTCTCTCTCTCAAAATAAATAAATAAATAAAATCTTAAAAAAAAAAAAAAAAGGAAATAACCCCAGTAAAATGCCATGATTCCACACATAACTTCTCCCCACGTTTGACAGGAACTTTAAAAACTAAGGTGAACAGAAGGTACATTAGTGGGAAAAGGGCTCCAAGTTTCCAGTAATAAAAGATATTTCAGAAGAAATGAAAACCTGCTTGATATGACACTCTCTCTTTATGCATTATGCAGACTTTGACACCAGATGATTTGGATTCAAGCCCCAGCTCCATCACATGCCTCTGTAGGACCTTGCAGAAGTTGCTTAACATTTCTGTGCCTCTGTTTTCTGAACAGTAAAACACTGATGATAATAGGAGTACCTAGCCCATAAGGCCCTTATGGGGATTAAATGACTCAACAATGCCAGTGTCTGGCAGGTAGCAAAGATTCTATAAGTGTTATCTGATAAGTCTTAACCATCTATATTTTCCTAGACATGAATAACACCACTTTTATGTACATTTCCTTTTACTTTCAGTGAACAGAGCTAATAATACTCATTCAGTTATCTTCACTGAAATTTCATAATGGCTATTACCTCTATTTCCAAAGGATCTTGCTAAAAACAATGAGAGTCTTACCTAAATTGAGGAACTAGAACAGCACAAGGAGGAATATACTATTACATATACTTAGGATGTTTTATGCAATCAAAATTAATAAGGGTGTCATTGGGGCGCATGGGTGGCTCAGTCAGTTAAGCATGTGCCTTCAGCTCAGGTCATGATCCCAGGGTCCTGGGATCAAGTGCCTCATTGGGATCCCTGCTCTGTAGGAAGTCTGCTTCTCCCTCTACCCCTCCCCCCTGCTTGTGCACGCTCTCTCTCCCTCTCATGCTCTCTCTCATGCTCTTTCTCTCTCTCAAATAAATAAACCTTTAAAAAAATAAGGATGTCATTAACTATACAAAATGAAATAATTTTTCAACTTTGCATATAGTACTATAACTAATGATAAAAATGATTAAATGTTTAATTGTACTACACTGAAGAATATAATTTTAAAGCAGGTTATATCAACATAAATAGTTATACATGTTTAACTTCTTCTTATATTTTGTTTTGTATTCTGTTAGTCTGGAACCTGAATTAGAGACCTATATTAAATTTAGGGGCACCTGGGTAGCTCAGTCTGTTAAGTGTTCGACTCTCAATTTTTGCTCAGGTCATGATCTGAGTCCTGAGATCCAGCCCCATGTCGGGCTCCATGCTGGGCGCGGAGCTTGCTTAAGATTCTCCCTTTCCCTCTCCTGCTGCCCCTCCCCACCTCACTCGTACTCTCTCTCTCTCTTTAAAAAAAAAAAAAAAAAAAGGCCTAAAAGTCTATATCTTAATAATATCAAAGAAAGTGAAAGCAACAAAAAGTTAATACTCTATCAAAATGGGTATTACTGATACAGTTGCTAAATTGGAATACCCGTGTAATAATAATATCTTGCCATTTTATTGTCTTTTTGTTGTCTCAGATGTTTCACAAATTTTCCAGGTGTCTACACAGGCGTTTTGTCATCTCTTATTGCAGTGAAATTTTCCCTTAGGTAAAACAACATTTCTGCAATAGAACAGTGACCTCAAACACATTTAAGTGCAGCAAATTTGAAATTATCTCTCTTTCTCCTTTTGAAAATGACCGAGAAACTTAAATCCGTAGGATACAACTATGAAAGTGATATTAGACGAGAAACCAGAACTAATCCTCAAGCTTCCAAACCCAGTTAGAGAAAAACAGAAACAGATAAATACGAAACTTGATGCATTACCAAGATATATACCATCTCGGGAAGGTTGCCTAGTGTAAGGAGTTGATAAAGTAAAGAGCTGTCCTTTTCAAAATCCGCTAAGTGAGCTGGCCAACCATTGATAATTTGTTGTTCCCAGTCACATCTGTACAATCTATTTCGGTCGGAGGAGAGTGCGAGTAATACTGAGAGAGAGAGAGAGCATGAGAGAGAGCATGAGAGGGAGAGAGAGTGTGCACAAGCAGGGGGGAGGGGTAGAGGGAGAAGCAGACTTCCCACAGAGCAGGGATCCCAATGCGGGATGGCCAGCTCTGACAATTTCTGTGACTTTTTCAGATCCTGCAGGGACTTCAGCTCACCAGCCCTTCTCTTTTCTCCTTAGTGTGTGCTGCCATCAAGAACCACTTCAGATCACACTGGTGGCTGTAATTACCTTGTCAATGAATATTTGTCAATCTGGCATTTCGCTAACCTCCCAACATACGTGTGATGTCACCATCTGGTTTAAATATATTGTTTTTATATGAAATGAGGAGTGTATTGCTATGTTTCCTGAAGTTTAATCATATTCTTCATATTTACTTCAGTTCACGATAATAACAATCCCTGGGCATCTGTCATGTTTCTGGCATTATACTAGTGTCAACATTAATAGGATGTGGAATGACTGCATTCCACAGTATGGGAAGTTTACCCATAAAGTAGTTTACCTTTTCTCAGGAAAAAAAAAAAAACAACAACAAAGAAAAAAACCTTTACTGTTATGTTTCTAGCATTGTCAGGTAACTAATTCTACTCATATGGACAATTTTACTTTACTGTACTCAGTGTTATTAGTATTATTATTATTAAAGCTTCCGAACAATGTAAGGTTAAACCACCACTTTCATACAGTGCTGGCGGAGTATGAGTATAATGAGTATTCTATGAACAGATTTTAGAAATCTTTATTAAAATGACAAATGCCATTCTCTTGAATCCAGCCATCCTACATAAAGAGTATCTATAGGCGCGCCCGGGTGGCTCAATCGGTTAAGCGTCTGACTCTTGATTTCGGCTCCGGTCATGATCTCAGGGTCGTGAGATCAGGCCCTGCGCCAGGCTCTACACTCCTACACTCAGCATGGAGTCTGTTTGTCCCTCTCCCTCTGCTCCTCCCCCCACTCATGTTTTCTCTCTCTCTCTGAAATATATAAGTAAAATCTTTAAAAAACAAATAAAATAAAGAGTGCATATATATATACATATATATACACACACTACATATACTTCCTCATGTGAGAAATAGATCATCACTGTAGTATTTTCTTATAACAGACAATGTTGGAAATACTATGAATTTCCCTAAATGACACATTAAATAAATTATAGTGTTTGTGTCTGTCTCTATATTCATGAATGGACACACACATACAAAGTATAATATGATCTCAGTGAAAGCATAAGGATCATTTTTTTCTATATTATTGGGCAACAATCTCCATAATATATTATTTATTTTTTATTTTTTTATTTTTTTAAAGATTTTATTTATTTATTTGACAGAGACAGAGACAGCGAGAGCAGGAACACAAGCAGGGGATTGGGAGAGGGAGAAGCAGGCTTCCCGCCGAGCCGGGAGCCCGACGTGGGACTCGATCCCAGGACCCTGGGATCATGACCTGAGCCGAAGGCAGTCGCTTAACCGACTGAGCCACCCAGGCGCCCACCATAATATATTATTAAGTGAAAAAGCAAGATGTAGAACAATGTATGTGGTATGTGTCCAACTGTATTTTTAAAAGGGTTCAAGTGGAAGAATATATATATATATGCCTAAATATTCATACACAAAGAATATCCAGGAACTTGTTACATTTTTGCCCCCCCCCCCCACGTCGGCAGGTGAATTTTGATATCTAACAGACAGGAAGAGGCAAAGGAGTTCTTACTTTGTATTTTCTAAGCCTTTAGAAAGTTGAGTTACAGGACTGTTTTACCTTAATAATAGTCAAAAGCCAAAAAATAGTTAAGTTCAAAAATGTTTACCTAACTTTGTTCTCTCTGAGTCTCTCCTAAGTTTCTCATTCAATGAATACCTGTTTATGCCCAAAAGATTCTGGGGCAAGCAGAATGCTAATTTCATTAGTTCAAAGTACAGCATCACATCTTCATTATTTAAGGTTCAACATATTTAAAACTGAAGACATTTATCATACTTCAGCATAGCTCTTTGGGACTTTTATATTTGTACCACCATTTGGAAATTAAAAATGATAAATTTTGACAATTAAATAAAATTTTAATAACACCTGGTCATAAAGAAAATCAAAGGCGGTTTTATTTTCTTAGAGCCACTACACAGAATAATTAAAAGCCTGGGCTTATGGATGTGGGTGGGACACTGCTTTAGAGTTGGTTTATTTTCTCTAAATAATTATTTTAAGAACACTTTTTGGATATTTTAATTATGGGTCTGGCTAGAACTTGCACTATGAATTGCTTTAGAAACAGCTGGAAACCTGGTATTTTAAGGACAGGAATTAAACTTATAGAAATAAAATAATTAAATCCTGCAAATGGAAAATTTTTAATAGTTTCAACTAAGTAGGTAAACATATAAATTATTATAGAGCATATATAAAATTTTGATTATTATCTATCCATAGTAAAATAATTACAGAAAGCATCATAGTCTTTTTTTTTTTTTTTTCTGAACTTTAAGAACATACTGTACCTTATGATCTTTAATAAGTCCTGGATGTACCTTTTGATAGATAGTCTCCTGATTTAGGGTGTTATTTTAATTTTCCATATATACCAATGCACTTTTAGGTTATAAAAACTTCCAGTTAAGCGTCTGCCTTCGGCTCAGGTCATGATCTCAGGGTCCTGGGATCGAGTCCCGCATCGGGCTCCTTGACCATCGGGGAGACTGCTTCTCCTTCTGCATGCCACTCCCCCTGCTTGTGCGTGCGTGCTCTCTCTCTGGCAAACAAATAAAATCTTAAAAAAAAAAAATTTCACCCTCCACTGTTTTGATTAACATATTGATGATTTAGTACTTTTTTCTGTCTCCATTTTATGCCCAAGGTCATTCACTTTATGAGTAACACTGTCCATCTGCAGCCATGAAAAATGTGGCCCTAACTATCCCAATTTAAAGTACAACCTGAAAAATGAATTTACTAAAATTGCAGCTGAAACAATTAACTGGCCAATTCGTTTAAATATGAATAGTTAAGTGCAGTTAACCTTCTTAAGCAAGCAAGAAATATAGATAATAGTGGTGGGGGCGGGGAGAATGACAGGATATCATGTACATACGGGGAAGAGAAAAATTTTAATTAAATTTAAATTTGGGGTGATTTTGTGGTTATAATTTGGCTACTAGAAGAATAGCATTTAAAAAAATTATCCCCCTGTTAAATTTTCTGTGGAACTTGTACTTAGAAAAAAAAAATCAATAAGCAATGGAGGTAACTATTTTTTGTTATATGTACTATATGATGAGACCTGCCCAGCAGGTTTGCATTGCATATATGTTCTATTACTGAATCCTAAGCAGTGAGATGGCTCATTCATTCATTCATTCAACAAATATTGTGAATACCTACCTCCTATGTATCAGAGATCTAGGAAGAAACAAAACAAACAAATCCGGTTTTATGCAGCTTACAATCTGGAGGTAGCATAATGTCACTAAATTATCATCAATAAATCAATGAATCATGCATACAGTGTATTAGAAGGTGAACACAGCTATGAACAATACAACAGGTAAGGAGACTGGTAAAAGCTCACCCAGGTGTCAATTTTTAAGAAGGTGGTCAGAGTTGACCTCACTGGAAGGCCCACTGCAAGCTGCAAGGGAGATGGCCTTGCAGCTACTTAGGGGAGGAGTGTCCCATGCAGAGGGAAAAACTAACACAAACACCAGAACTCGTCATGGGCTCATGCATGACTGTTCGAGGAAGAGCCATAAAGGTAATATGGCTGTAACGAAGCTAGAAAGACTAGAGCTAGAAAGACTCCTCGAAGGTGAGATCAGAGCAGTGATGGATGGAAGGGAGGAGTGAGGCAGGGGAAAACTTTGTAGGGCTATGCGGTTCCTTTTAAGGACATTTCAGCTTTTACTTTGAAGTAAAATGGGGAAATAGTGTAGAGCCGTGAGGAATTATAGCATCTAATATACATATTAAAACACTCTCTAGGCTACTTTTCAGACTGATGTGGGACAAACTGCATGTCAGCTTCCCCAGGAAACAGCCCCTGGTACGGCGTCTACTGAGGAACACTGACAAGAACACCTGTGAGATGTGAGGAAAGCAGGAGTGGGCAGAGGAAGCATTTCAAATGCCATAGGGCCTCAGCAAAGATCTCCGCTGACCCCAGGATATTGTGCAACTGGGGTGTCCCTGCTGGACTGGTTCAAACTGGTGATGCAAGTCAAACCCAGTAAGGAGGCATATACTTAGAAAAGGCAGCTATCTTTGGCTGAGGGAAAATCCAAAGAGGGGATTCAGCTGTGACTAGTCAACAAGCAACATTTCCAGCAGATATTGGAGATGGCCTTATCATTCTGAAGGAGAAACCTAGGCAGGGCACAGCAGCACCCACTGTAATGCACAGGAAGGAAGCATAGGGAGAACTTTTAGGCCATTGAAGTGATCCAAGAAAGATTATAATAGCTTGGACCAATATGGTAGCCTTGGTGGGAGAGAACACTGATTTAATTCTAGGCATCTTTTGAAAGTAGAGTCATCAACATTGCCTGAGAGATTAAATGAGGAATGTGAGAAAAAGAACCACCTCAACAATTCAGAACAACTCCGAGGTTTCTAAGCCATGCAACTATAGACGCAAGAATGTCCATTAACTGATATGAGAAACTCGAAAGTAGAATAGGTAAGAGGAAGAAAGCTAAGAGTTCAATTTTATGCATGATTTGGGGATATCTGTAAAATAATTACGTGTTAACCTGTTGAAAGCTGATCAATGATTTCCTGTAGAAGTCTATACTAGATACATAATTTGGGAATCATTAATACGCACATGGTGTTTAAGATCACGGTACCGGATGAAATTAACAGGGAAGGGACTCTGAACAAAGGAAAGAAGGTAGCTTACATCCCAGGCAATCCAAAGTTAAAAGGTCAGGACAACGATGAATAAAGGGGTAAAAATAAAGTTAAGAAACAACAAGGTGGAGAGAAACCTGCCTAAAATTTTGTCCAAGCAAATGATTGAAGAAAATGGTATCAAAAGGAGGCATTTATTAACCGGTGCAAATGCTTGTGGAATGCTAAATAAGAAGCAGATGGAGAACTGACCACAGCACTTCCCAGTGTAGAGGGCATTCATGACCTTGACAGGAGCAGTTTCATTAATAAAAATAGAGGTAAAAATCTGATTGGAGTGGATTGAAGAGAGATGGAAAATAATTGAAGGGGATGAAGAATGGGAAATTCTTTTAAGAAGTTGCTCTCACAGAGGAGGAAGGAACCAATATAGTCGCTAGTGAGATAAGTGGGGACATAAGGTTTTTTTAAGATGAAAGGAATTACAGCATAACTTTATGCTAATGGAATGATCTGGAGAAAAAATAAGTGATGTAATATAGAAATAATTATTGCTGTAGATATGTCCTTGAGTAGGCCAGTGGTGCTGGGATCTAATGTAGAATCACGTGTGTGTGTGTGTGTGTGTGTGTGTGTGTGTGTGGTAAAGCTAATGGCCTTTGTAATGAAAGCCAACTACCTATACCAGCAACAGAGAAGGCAAAGTGTATATGGTTAAAGATATTGATATGATGGTTGATATGGGGGCTATACCGACATTCTCAGTGAAACCCTTAAGGTCATCCACTGAGACTGAGAGACAAGGTCATCATTAATGGTGTGGGACAACAAGAGAGTGAAGGAAATAGAGAAATAGTGAAACTAGTCAGCTCTCTGTGATTCTTTTTTTTCCTTTTTCTCCTGCCAGTCAGCAGGTGCAGCCTGGGTGGGGAACGAGATTTAGCAGGAGTCATGGCTGTGCCAAACCAACAAGCTTAAGAGCATGAGGCCGTTAAAAAAGGATTGATTACAAATACCGATAGGGAATCCAACCATAATAAGAAAGGAAAAGGTATATAATAAGTGGGGATGAGGGATCACAAATAGTGATAGAATCAGTGGGGTTTAATCCTCCTGGGGTTAAAGGTTTGTTGGAATATTTAAATGCTGCAAAATTTTCTTTCTCAGTGTAGCAAAGATTAAGGAGAGACTATTACAATGAAATACAGATTGGAATAAATACAAGTCTCATTTACAACAACTATCTTGAGTTTTCTAATCTTAATTTACCAGGTGATGATCAGTTATACTAAGAAATCTATCTCTGACATTTCAGTAGTATCTTACTACTTCCTTAGACATTAGTCAAATCTCACCTTTTCCTCTTGACACCTACATGCAAAAAGTTTGCAAATTATATCTTCAAGAAAATCATTTTCTTGCTCATATTCTTCCTATCGTTTCCTTTTTTAAAGATTTTATTTATTTGAGAGAGAGAACACGAACAGGAGGAGGGGCAGAGGGAGAAGCAGACTCTTTTTTTTTTTTTTAAGGAGTTTCCTTTTTTAAAATCAAAGGAAATTCAGTGATTCTGGCTCCTTTACTTCAACCCTACACTTTCATTTCAAAAGCACCAATAAAGGACAATGTTAACAGATGTTGAGGGTGGATTTCCCCAGTTTAAAATCATAAAACTTGTTATTATTTAAATGGTTCAGTTGAGTATTCTCATAATATCATTTTATATTTATGCATGTATAAGGTGATGTCCCAAAAAGCTATTAAACAGGTAAATGGTTGATTTGGGATTTAAAACCAGGACAGCAAGTTGTTCCCATTAAACTCTAGTGAAAATAAACTATAATAGTATTTAATAATACTTCGTGTTTCATTTTGTTAAAAAAACAACAACATTGTTTTCATTTGTGGTCTAAAATTGAAATGGGCAAATTGTGACCTAGTCTTACCTATATATGACCTATTCTTACCTATATATTAAACATATATATTTCTGAGATATATATGTTTAATTTTGTTTCAATTTTGATAAGCTTTGAACGTTTTCCATGAGTTTTTAAACTGAAACTGATGGCCTGACAATGATTAATCATACGATTGGAAAATTCTGGTTACCAACCAACCAGCTCACTCTGTCACCTAGATATTTTAGTAAGACCTGAAAAAAAGTAGGCCAGTTTTTCTTTTTCTCTGTGACTTAGCCTTTCTTCATTTCTTTTTTTTTCCTTCTGTGTGTGTTTGTGAATATGTGTGCGTGCTCACACATTCATGTGTGTTTCTCTGAGTGTTTAAAGTGGAAAACAAAAAAAAGAGAAAATGCTTGAAAAGTATTGACAGCATGTAGGCCAAGCAGATTGGAAGCAACATGTAAAAACAATGTCAGTTGTACCCACGTTTCAGATAGTCACGTCCTTTCCACCTTTCAAGGTTAATTTTATTCTCTTGTCATACCTATGACGTTAGAGAAGCAAAATGTCATTTTTCTCTGAGAAGAAAAGGTAATCCAAGATACACTGTTTACTGATGAGTTAAATCATAAATTTAATATTTTGCAAGTCATTACAATATAATAATGGCCATTTAAAAATTTTAAGGATATATGCAATTAAAAGGAAATATATCAAATGTATTAAAATGGTTGTGATAAAGGAGGTAAAAGGGAATAAAGACTGGGATGTTATGAAATGATTATATCTCTATATCTACCTATCTATGCATTTATATACACATAAATGAAGGTGAAGATAATGGCTTGGATAGGACCAAGGTTAATAGTGAACCCTGAAAAGAGGCATACAATTAAATCAGCCCCCTACACTTAACATAAAAAGAAAATTTTATAATAGTATTTATTTGTGGTATAATACTATTAATAATATTAAGTCAAACCATATGAAATTGCTGTGTTTATAGATAAAATAGATACTGGCAATTACATGTTATTTAACCTTGTCCTAATAATAACAAGTCATATTTACCTAAGATCTCATACTCAGAACATTTTATGGCCATGCCTACAAAAGCTCCATGCTATAATCAGGAATTACTGGGGTGTGGGGAGGACCTGGTTGGCTCAGTTGGTTAAGTGACCTACTCTTGATTTCAGATCAAGTCATGATCTCAGGGTCCTGAGATTGTGCCCCAAGGAACTCACTGGGCATGGAGCCTGCTTAAGAGTCTCTCTCTCTGCCCCTTCCCCCTCCCTCCCCCCACATACATGTATGTGTACTCTCTCTCTCTCTCTCAAAAAAAAAGGAATTATCCATGTTAGAGTGGTTATATTGATGCTCAGAGAGTTAAGTTGCTCAAAGTTAGAGAGATATTAAACATAAAACTTGATTTTTTGAGTCCTAATCTATAAACCTTATGACAGTGGTTATGTGCCTGGTTCGAGCCCTTGTTCTGCCAATAATCGTGAGAAGTCTTAGATTTTAATATCTTTACCTATAAAATGAAAAGATTGGATTATATGACCTGATTTATAACTCAAAATCTATGAAAGATCTTTCATTCTATTTTTTTACTTTTAATAAAGCTATCATTATTATTCTTTTTGCATTTACTCTGGGAATATAAATATACTTCCTTATTCATTACCTTGCTAATTAGCTGAGTGTGTCATTGAGATTAGCTAAACATAAATCTCTCATATTGTTTAACTAGTTCTGCAAAGATCTGTTTAGGCTAAAAAGTAAGACGGTCACCCAACAGTAAAGTCTGACATTGCTATCCTTTCGTCTATTAAATGAAGTTGTTCAATTGTATACAACAGTGGCATTCATGTATGTTTTTGTGTTAAAGTCTTTGATTTTTCAAATGGAATTTTATGGAGAAACGAACATAAAATAGACCTGTATAGTGTGTTCTTGTTGAAGTAGCAGAGGGTGAACCTGAGCTATTGCCTCTGTTTGACTCTACGGAAATGGCCAAAAATCCTGAGGTTCCAGGAAATCCAGTTTCACAACCACTGTCCAATATTTATATATTCTGTTGCTCTGCATGTATAAGAACGCTAACTAAATCTTTCATTGTATTTCCTTAGTTTCAGGATTCAATATATCATTTTCAAACTGGCTGTATGTTTCATTATCTAAAAACAATGGTTAAGAAATCATAAGATCCTTCATATGAATATTCTATGACATTATGAATTGAGTATGATTAGACAAATGCCAAACAAAGATTTAGCGCATATGACAGTAATTTACTAGATTTGACTCTTGGAAAATACACTATAAAAAAAAATCTGCTTGAGACAAAATATCTGTTGATTATCACTGATATTTCATTTATAGATGGCAATAAGCTTGACATTCCTTTATGATATTTATCACTGTCCCACATATGGCGGGCCCTTCTCACGGTGAACGCTGATTCCAGAAAGGAAACATAAGGAAGACATCCTGCACTTACTATCCATTATTGCAGCAGTGCCCTGAGGGATGCAAAAAAACTTTTAGCACTGAATATAAAAAAAAAAAAAAGAATGTTTTCACAAGGCGCAAACTGTTTTTCATATACTCAAAGAATATAGAGATGCAAGGTTAATTATGTTTTCACCCAATAAACTGTTTTATTTTGTTAGGAAATGTTCCTTCTTATTCTGAGAGTGTTTTTCCTAGCGTCTTTCAACATGTTGGATCATGTAAGTCATTCAAAGTTTTCTGTATCATCTAAAGAAACAATTCAGCAATAAAATTAAATTATAAAAGATGAAACTACAAAAAGAAGCATTTTGAAATATATTTTTCATGCGATGGAAAACACTGGTCCTCCTAAGGACCCATCTCTTTCTCTTATTTTGAAACTTCTACTTTTTTTAGTAGCTTAACAATCTTATGTACCTGGCCCTATCCCCGTACATCCCGTTTCACAAATGTTGTGTTCTTTCATAATTGCCCAGTCCTTGCGTGGTCCTTTAGAGCAGCCGGCTTTTTCTGTAAATGGCCAAAAAGTTCGTATGTTAAGCTTTGTGTGCCATACAGCATCTGCTGCCACCACTCGGCTCCGCCACTGCAGGCTTGCCAAAGAAGCCACGGATAGGATGCAAAGGCAAGTGCACAGCTGTGTGCCAATAAAACTTTACTAAAAAGACAGACAGCAGGCCAGATTCTGTCCACAGAACACAGTGTACTGACCCCTACTTGGAGAGAGTCTTTTAAAATCCATTTTGTAGAGGGGCACCTGGCTGGCTCAGTCAGTTCAGCGTCCGCTTTAGGCTCAGGTCGTGATCCTGGAGTCCAGGGATCGAGCCCCACATCAGGCTCCCTGCTCAGCGGGGAGTCTGCTTCTCCCTCTCCCCCTCCCCCCCAACTTGTGCTGCCTCCCTCTCTCTCTCAAATAAATAAAATCTTTTAAAAAATCTATTTCAGGGGGCGCCTGGGTGGCTCAGTCATTAAGCGTCTGCCTTCGGCTCAGGTCATGATCTCAGGGTCCTGGGATCGAGCCCCGCATCGGGCTCCCTGCTCAGCGGAGAGCCTGCTTCTCCCTCTGCCTGCTGCTCTCCCTGCTTGTGTGCATGCTCTCTCTCTCTCTCTCTCTCTCTCTCTCTGACAAATAAATAAAATATTAAAAAAAAATCTATTTCAGGGACGCCCGGGTGGCTCAGTCGGTTAAGCGTCTGCCTTCAGCTCAGGTCATGATCCAGGGTCCTGGGATCGAGTCCTGCCCGCCATTCCCCCTGTTTATTCTCTCTCTCTCTCTGACAAATAAATTAATAAATAAAATCTTTAAAAACATCTATTTAATGGAATTCTTTTATTAATTTAGCTATTCATTCAGAGGTGCACAAGGGGAAAGAACAAAGCACGATAAGGGAAGAATAATGTGCAGTCTATATAAATGCTGCAGTCTGAATTGTGTAGTCTCGTAAGTAGCAGTTCATCAGGGATTTGTGATCTGTAAGAGACCTAAAGGAATAAATTTGTAGAAACGAAAAGTTACTTATTTCAATCTTACATACATATAAATGTATATATAAATTGAAAAATCTATAAAATCCATCAGGTTCTTCCTCACAATTCTCTCCACACAGCACTGCGTAAGGGAAATGGCTTATTCCTCAACAGATGACAATCTATGGGGAAAACAAAGGCAGTGCCCCCTGGTAGTGCCAAGCTGCATGGATGGCACAGGGGCAGATTATATTACTCCCTGTTTTCTACTGGCAGTTGTTCTAGAATCTGGCAATCACTTCATTTCCCTGAGCTGCAATTTCCTCACCTATGAAAGGAATAGACTGGTTTAGATGATATCTAAATCCCTTCGAGTTTTAAAATTCTATTAAGTAGTAACCCATTCCTCACCGGATACCATCTGAGATCACAATGGAAATTCTCTGTCCCTTTTTGTCTTCGTAATAGCAAATCTCGTATTACGTTTCGCCTCGTGTCTAATGCTGCCATTTCAACAATCCTAAGCTGACTACTTATTTCTCTTTTCATGATGTTTCTATATTTTAAGTATCTTTTTTTTTTCTTCTGTTGCCAAAGAAAAAACATAAAGGATTAATCTTCTCAGGTACGTTTTTAAACAATGCAACGTGAAAACTTTTCCTCTCAAAAAATACCCCGTGAGTGAAAATTACCTATTTTTAAAAAATGTTTCTCTTTGTTGAACTAATTTTTGGAACTGTGGAAGAACATCAACAAAGGAGGCAGTCCTTGAAGCAAAACAATTGACAAAAGCTCCTCTAAGCAGCTGACAAAGACCCCATTGTGTCACCACACAGGAGTTGGGAAGTTTAATGAAGAAGAGAAGCAAAGAGCCAAATAATTGACTTTTTAAGAAACAAGTCCCTTGAAAATTATAAGGAAGTTCTGGCATCATATGTTACACACATAACAGGTTAACTTTATTAACCCATCAATGACTAACACCAACCTCTTAATAAGCAGAAACATTTCAGGCTCTAAAATATACAGGTAAGATACTTGCCAAACTTCACAAGGGCAAAATTTAAAAAGGGGGGGGGAGGGATAAAAATTTTAAAAGGACAGACTAAAGAATAAAATGTACATTCATAAAAGCACTTTTTAAAAATCATATCTTCCATTGTAGAATTTCTAATTGTGCAAACTGAGCACTGCAGATAGCAGCAAATTAAAATTTTTATATATTACTTTCTTTATGAACCAATTAAAAATCTTATCTGTTGTGACTAAAAATTAAGTTTATATGTTTTGAGTGGAAGAAAAGAGACTATGGATAGAACTCAAACAAGAACATACCTAGAATGAAGACTCCAGTTTTCCATACTTCCAAATAGTGGGATGACAGATATGAAACAAGAGACATCTGAGTAAGTTGAAGATTGCTCTTAAACATGATTGATGATGCTGAGAGAAAGCCGAAATTGGTTATGGAGAGACTTGCTTCGAATTCTGACTCTCTCTTACCACTCAACTTACTAAAAGTTATTGAACCTTGTATTAGCTGTAAAGTTGGATGGACCATCTGTGCCTTATACTTTTTTTTTTAAGATTTTATTTATTTATTTGAGAGAGAGAGAATGAGAGAGATCACATGAGAGGGGGGAGGGCCAGAGGGAGAAGCAGACTCCCCGCCGAGCAGGGAGCCCGATGCGGGACTCGATCCAGGGACTCCAGGATCATGACCTGAGCCGAAGGCAGTCATCCAACTAACTGAGCCACCCAGGCGCCCATGTGCCTTATACTTAATAGCTGCTGAGGAGTTCAAAAGAGTCATGTATATATGGCGTTAGAAAGTGGTAAAATGCTGTAAAATTGTAAGTCAACCTCCTCCGGAAGCACAGAGAAAGAGAAACAAATGCCCAAGAACATGAAGAATTGCACTGGTTGCTAGTCCTGGTTCTCCCTCTAATCAACCAAGTGACTTTGGGTGAGTCATTCCCTCTGGATCTGAAATGTCTTTGTTGGAAAACAAGAGAAATGTGGCTTTAGATGGTCTCCATGCCCAATTTGGCTTGAACATGTATTATTTATACCAGAAAACCCTTCTTCAGGGTCTAGTTTCTGTTGTCAGCGTATCTTCTCCCTGACTGAACTGATCTGCTGAGTCGGCATAACTATTTATGAGCTCATTTATTTTTAAACTATAATCTTTGACTACTATGTTCTAGGCTGTTGAGCCTAGTCTCTATCTCCAGTTCCAAATTCTTTCCAAAGGTCAAAAACCTTCTCCTGCATATGCTAGAAATATATCAAATACATGTGAAATTAATAATAATGTAAACTTAATAAGTTAAAAATAATTAAATTTCTATCTTCCCTGTATTCAGAAATCAAACAAAATATTCTGCCTTTGCAATTCCTCACTCAGTTGGTGGCACTAAAAGACACCTTAGTAACCCCATTTAAAAAAAGAGAGAGAGAAAGAGAATCAATCTATTATTCCCTACACCGATTAATTACAAGTCTCATAAAACTTGCTTTTTTAAATATTTGTTTGTTCTACTCAAGCTATATTTTCTAAAAGATAATACCAAAACAGGCCACTTGGGAAAAAAAATCTCAAAAATAGAAATAAGTACCCTAAAAAGCGGAATACAGCTACAATCCTCTCTCTCAAGGCTAAACATTGTTAAGTTTATAGTATATCATTATTTTCTACACCCTTTATAGTTTTATATAAGTATTATAATCTTATGAAACTAAAATAATATTTATAATGCTTGATAAATTTCATTTCTCACATAATTAAAAATGAAAATCTTTTTGTGACATACATATGAACATATATTTCCTAACTCATTCTTTCCAAAAGCCACATAGTAATTCATCTTATGAATGGGTATTTAGATTGTTTACTATTTCTATAAAATTAAAAAATTACTGGAGTAAATACATACTTTTATTATTGAGAAAGCAAATATATATATTCATGTACATAAATATATATGCAATGCACATATAAACACACACATTATATACATTATTATATATATTGTATATACTAGTCCTTTGTTTTTAGATGGTAAAACTTGCACTTTTCAAAAATTAGTTTTTTGCTCTCATTTCCTACTGTCCTAGTTCAGAGACTTGCAGTGTCTTTTCTGTGTCACCATGACAATTTCTTTTTTTTTTTAAAGATATTTATTTATTTATTTGAGAGAGAGAGAATGAGAGGGAGCAAGCACATGAGAGGGGGGAGGGTCAGAGGGAGAAGCAGACTCCCCGCCGAGCAGGGAGCCTGATGCGGGACTCGATCCAGGGACTCCAGGATCATGACCTGAGCCGAAGGCAGTTGCTTAACCAATTGAGCCACCCAGGCGCTCTCACCATGACAATTTCTTAACTATTGCCAATGACTACAAGCTTTTGGTCTTCAAACCTGTTTTCCACATCACCAGTCAAGTGTTTTATTTAAAACAGAAGTGAAAACACGATGGTGCTCTGATTAAATGTGTTCTATCTTCCAGACTCCCACAGGATAAAGCCAAGGGTCATAGATTGCATACAAATCCTCCATGACGTTGTCATAATCTTTCTTTTATTCTCTAGTAATTAGCCAATTTTATCTCTCTTGCTGACTCCAAATTCAATTATAACATTACTCATTTCCACTGAATTGGGGCAGAGAAGGTATATCTTCATATGCTTACAAGGCCTTTCCTACATTTTTGACTGCCTTAATTCTATTTTCCCCTAAGGCTTAGTTGAAATATTCTATTCACCAAGAGGTTTTCAGTAAACCTTTAGACTGGGCTATATAGTCACTTTATGCATCCTTCACTTCCAAAGTCCTATCACCACTTTACCTCTCATTTTAAAGTTCTCAAAAGGCGGGAGCTGTATGTCACGCCTAATGCCTACCATTCTGTAAAATATCCTGTAATAGCCTACTGAACTTAATGGAGTTTAGACTTTCGAGAAAATAAAAATCTTAGGTTAACCTAGACTTTGTCAGTTGTCTAAAAATAATTCTAAACTGTGTATTGTCCTCAGTTCAGAATTAATATCTGTGACTGGCACCTGGTGGCCAGCTAAGCCTTGCTATGGTCTCTCTAAACTCCTAAACCAGGCCCTTTAGCTCATCAAATGGTCTACCCCACTCCAGACCTACAGAAGTCAGAACCAAGACCAAGCTTACTGGTGAAAAATCTAAGCTTTTTAGAGGAAAAAACTACATTTATACCTTTGTATTCATTCTTCACTTAACACAATACTTCATGTTACTCTCACTGAGGAGAGTATAATGACCTATAATGAGAATGAGGGAAATAAAAAATGACCTCTTGATATTAAACCTCTAGGATCTTTACAAAGTGGACCAGAGCAAAGGTTTATATGATAATAGGGAAATCTTCTTTTTTTTTTTTTTTTAAAGATTTTATTTATTTATTTGAGAGAGAGAGAATGAGATAGAGAGAGAGAGCATAAGAGGGGGAGGGTCAGAGGGAGAAGCAGACTCCCCGCCAAGCAGGGAGCCCGATGCGGGACTCGATCCCGGGACTCCAGGATCATGACCTGAGCCGAAGGCAGTCGCTTAACCAACTGAGCCACCCAGGCGCCCCAATAGGGAAATCTTCTAAGTGTATTTAATAGAGAAACCATTAGGCAGTAAGAAAAGACATTTTCTCCCTCTCCCACTCCCCCTGCTTGTATCCCCTCTCTCACTGTGTCTCTCTGTCAAATAAATAAATAAAATCTTTAAAAAAAATAATTACTAAGGTTAAGAATAAACATATGTAAATTTATGAATAGCAAAACAAAACAAATAACATAAAACCCGAAGACCTGCTAAGCATGGAATATGGAACTCCACACATGGTAGAGTAGAAAGCTCTGGGTTTAATATGGTTTGGTTCTAGGCAGGCCATTTTTATTTTGTCCCAGCTTTGCTTTTGCTGAACCATCTTAATTCAGCCATTAAAGAGAGGTAACACATTGTGGTAAACTTTTGAATATTTACATTCTTTTACATGTGGAAGACGCTTCCGGCACCAAACAAATACTTAAGAGGTTTACAAGAGGAGTTTTTGTGCAGCAGAAATGGAAAATCGAAGGCTTTGCTATGTTATTGGAGGAAATCACCACTTTGTAAGTTGAGCTACTTGCAGCTTTAGAAAGTGATGTTACCACACATTAGGTAAAACAATAGGAATCTCTTCTGAAAATATTAGGGGAAACAGCTTCTGGCATCCAAGGTTGCTTTGTAACAGGGAATAAAATTATTACAGGCATTATTTATAAAACAAGCTTTGTAGAGAAATAACCTTTCCCGGACTTAGCAGCATTAAGTAGTACAAAGCAACCACTAAAATCTATGTCAAGTGTTCCAACAATATTAGTGAGAAAATCACTGCAATAAGTAAAATATCTTGATTTTCAAATAGTTGCAATGTTCAAAGTGTTCTACATAGTCCAGATGTAAAAAGCTGTACCTTGTATTAATTTAACCCAAATATTCCTTGTCAGGCTTGGTATCATAGCACCGAGAGCTGCCAGAACCATAATTGTGTGTGAGTCCCGAATATTTGCCAGTTCTGGATGCAGCCCATTAGCATATTCATAAGTCACAGCCTCGCACAGGTGCCAGAATGCTGCAAAATGTTGGGTGACTACCTGTTGCAGCAATAGAGGCAAATAGTAAATCACCCTTTCAAAAAACCCCATTATATACCACAAAACAGAACATGTGATGCTATAAAATAATTGCAAAGGCTTTTTAGCAATTATTCCACAACAAATGAGGAAATACTTTTTTTTTTCTGAGCAATGTAAATAATAGGGATCAAGAGAAGAGGAGATAAAATGAGATATTCTTACATTACATGAATTAGAAATAGGTTTTAGTTTTGTTACGTGATCAGCTAACATTTTCTGGATAGATAATATTCCATGTTCAAGGGAAAAATTAGAATTCGGAAATTACATTCTCCACTAAAAGTCTCAAATACTTTATCTCTCAAATAGCTTATTTCTACTAAATAAAATGCTAAAATATAATTCTTTAAAAATAGAATTACTTTCTAATATTCAAAATCCCCCTTCAAGTGAGCATGCACGCGTGCGCACACACACACACACACCATAGTCTTTGTTAATGGAGAAGATTGATTAGGGAGCGCTCATATTCCCTTTATCCACTTACTTCAGAAAAGATCTGGTCACAATCAAAGAAAATCATGGTACCACAAGTGGCCTGTGAAGTTTTAGATCCACTACATGTTTCTAGACTCTAAGTCTTACCTCGCACGTGAGCGCGTGTGTGCGCGCGCACACACACATATTTTCTGTTCTTTGCATTTATGGAATCAATGTCATAGCACTCTTACTAAAATCCAAATAAGGTTTTCTGTTTTTTTTTTTTAATTGAATAAACCTTTAAGAAATGATATCTGTCAACTTGGTTAACTCTAACATTTCAGTCCTAAAATAGAGCATTGTTATATTTCTATAATAAAGATATATAATTAACATTTGCATCTTGAATATTTGTGTATGTCTGTGTGTGTACCAATGTGTTTCAGGTCTATATAATCTTAAATCTACAAATAGATATGTATCTATAATCTTAAATATATAGAAATATATATAAATTTAAACCTATATATATCTGTAATTTATAATCTATATATAGACATAGATCTCAAACACATAGATACACACTATACATATACATTTTTATACATAGATATAGATATAGATACCTAGGTGCCATCATTGAAACTTTCATACTGTAAGAAATCAGTTTCCCAGCTGAGGGTAATTATTAATGAAACTTATATAAAACAATAGAATGAAATAAAATACATCCTATAATTATAATTGAAAACATGATTTTTAATACTTCAATTAAGTTTGCATCTTAATTCCTAATTGGGGTTTCTATAACCTGCAAGATTTTAGAAATAAAAAGTAAAAATATCAACATTGAGATTAACATCTTCCTTATTTTTCTTATAATGTATAGGTATCTTGTCTTTGTTTTTGTGATCATTTAGTTCAGTTTTTTTTTCAACAAACATCTATTAAGTACCATCCTATGTGTGAGACACTATTAAATGATCTGGGAATAAAAGATGAACAAAACAGTTTCCAAAGGAGCTCACAGTTTAGTGAGGGAGACAGACAAATAATTAGCAAATTTCAAAATAATACAACACTTGCTATCATGCTATGATAGACTTATGCCTGGGGACCTATTCTCTTTATTCTCACCTTTCTCAGTTGTAAAAATGATCATCTTAATTTGAAATGTTATGTTAGGTGATCAAAACTTCAGGCAGACAAAAATAAGCAGGGTAATTTGATCTTTCCATCTTCCTCAAGTTTGAGTCATCAGACTGCAGAAAAGTAAAAGCAGACAAGGGAACATCTTAAAATAAATGTCAGCAACAGCTGTAGATTTTCTACTGGCAATAAGCTAACTAGGTGTGAAAGCAAACTTTTGAGCCTCAAGATGCATAGTCTTCAGAACTGGAATTTGTTAAGCTCAGATAACTAAAACACTAGCAAGAAAAGACCCATTTTGCTAACACTTGGAAAATTTTCAAATTGACAGAATATTTCCCTCATTAATCTAAGTACATTTTGCTGCCCCGTTTGCCGCATTCTTGGAATGAAAGCAAAAAGCAAACACATTAGCAATATGTTTGCTCTGACTCTTTTAACAGTCTCTGCCTCCCCTTCTGATCTCAGAAATCTTCATCATAAAAATCCTACCTCATACTCTTGTCCATTTCAGATTTGTTTTCAAATGAGAAAAGTAGGGGTGCCTGGGTGGCTCAGTTGGTTAGGCTTCTGACTTTTGATTTGGGTTCAGGTCAGGATCTCAGGGTAGTGAGATCCAGCCTCAGGCTGCTCTAAGAGCTCAGCAGGAAGTGTGCTTGAGGATTGTCTCCCTCTGCACCCCCTCCCCACCCTTGCTCATGCCCACTCTCTCATTCTCTCCCTCTTTAAAATAAATAAATAAATAAATAAATAAATAAATAAATAAATAATCTTTTTTAAAAAAGTAAATATTCTTACCTTGTAACTGACTCATCTTTTTCATTGGACAGATGGACACTAGGAAGGTTATGGTATCTCTGTCTCTCTGTCTCTGTCTGTCTGTCTCTCTCCCTTGTATGTGTACCCTCATGCACACACACACCCCTACACAGCTTTGACACAAAAAAATGAAAAACAAATGGTCATCAATGGTATAATCAACATGATCTCTTTGATCAGTCAATAGGTACTACATAGAACTTAAAAACCCAATGTAGCATATAGATTTTATTATATTCATCATCAAATTACTTGTTTTTTTGATTTTGTACGTGTCTGGTGTCAGAACTTTAGTGGTGGACTCAGAGAAATGCTAAAACATACGTATCTGACGCTTTGTCTATTTAAATAACAGGAATTTTTCTTTGAAAAAAAATTCCAATGAATGTTACAATAGTTTTGTGATCAGCATTTAGATGGAAAGGTAAACTCTTCCTTTTAATACTAGCTTATCTCCTTAGATTTAATGTTATTCCTTGTCCCAGTCATCATTATAATAAACAATATCAAGATAAGTCTACCGAATGGGCTAACATAGGCTTTAGAACACAGTTTGGAACTGAAATACAAAAGTTCATTTTTTGTTTAAGAGTTGTCTGAAGCACACAGAGGAACTAGTTCCTCAATTAGTTGTCTTGTCTTGACCTTTTAAACAGACTCAAAATTATATAAACATATTTTAAGATTCATTTTTTTCTATATCCTCTTCTTGCTTATGAAAATTCAATTTTAAATTGGTAATTTAACATTATCCATTCTCTCTGTGTTTTGGAGAAAATAACTTTTAATTTTTCCTTAGAAAACAGAACATTAATTCAAGATCCTCCCTATTAAATATATTATCATAGTCTACAACATTTCTTTATGAGTAATATAAATGCAAAACATGAATCTGCCACATCTCATTGATTCTCTCTTCCTTATTTCTCTTGACCTCTATGTGCTTCAATATCTCCTGCCACAAATCAAAACTTCCTAGAGCAAAATTTTCCTGCAAGAGTAAAATAAAAATAATAAAACTAGGATGTCCTATTTTTTCTTCAGAGAATAAACAACACAAACATATTTGTCTGATTAGAAAGTTGTACTAGGTAAGTATCAAAAATTGCCTCTAAAAAAATCATAACTAGATTACTGCAGATCACATTTAGGTCTTTTCCCCTGACTTAAGTGCTGTCCTCAAGGGTATAATGTGGTCATCTTGTTGAGTCTCATTTGACAGGCTCTGGGGATGCTGGAACTTTCTTCTTAGGATTTGGAGTAAAGGTAGTGACTAATCGATGATATTATTTCTTCTGCAGAGATCTGCACCTACAGTATCTTTCACTTGAAGTAGTTTGTTTTGTTGCTTTGTGTTCATGGTGGAGGTAGCCAATATAACAGTCACTTTAGTTTTTTTTTTTTTATATAAGACTGTTTTTCATTTATGCATCAATCCACATGTCCATATAATAAATATTGAAAGCCATTGGAAATTAGATCTTAATTTAAAATAGATAGGAAATATTGGCTGTTGGTAAGAGGCAAAGGGCTCCCTTCCCCTGTTATCTCTTGGAATTTCTTCATTCATGCATTCGTCAGACATATATGAAGGATCGACTTTGTTCTCAGCCCATTACTATACCCAGGAATTAAAAGATAATAAAACATACTATTAAGAAGGTGGTATATGTGTAAAAATACAACTATAATGAAATTAAAAATGTAATAAAAAATGAAAACCATTATAAATGAAGGCATAATTTGTTTACTATCTATCTACTTTATATGTACCAAGAATTATCCAGATCACTTTGAAATCTGCACATCTTTCATTTAATCATCAATACAATTCAATAATATTGACATTATTAGTTTGATGCTTGAGGAAAAGAAATTAAGGCTCAGAGAACTTTAAAAATTGAAATATGATTCTTGAACATCAATGGTTCAATTCAAATTGAGTCACTCCAAAGCTTATGTTGTATATTTGTTTGTTTGATTATACTTTAAAGCTAAGTACGCCTGGAATGTTCACAAAAGACTTGGCAGAAAAGATCACGTGTGAGATGATGTGTGATACAGGACTTGAGGATAACGAGGATTTCCCCAGATTGTTAAGGTACTGAAGGACATACCAGACCCAGGGAACACCTTAAGCAAAGAAAGCAAGTGATGTATTTGTGAATCAGTGAGCTCTGGGTAGTTCTAGCTGTGGTCTGAAGTGAATTTGTGAAGAGTTGTTGTGTAAGGATTTGGCAGGACATGCCAGAGGTGGTTAAAATTGTTTGTTTTGTTATAAGAATGACAGTGGAAGGATTTTTATAAGAACTTAAGAATGAATAAAGTCTACATTTAGGGAGAGTCAAGAAGCACTTGTTAAGTAACTATTAAAATAGATTAAAATTAGAGCAGCAACAGAAAAGACAGAGTGGTACAGAAACCTTAAAACATGTTTTACCACAGAGAGAGAAGCACTGATCTGGATGATTTAGTCTCTGATTCCATGTGGATTGAGGGAAAGAAAGTTGAAGACTCTGAGGTTCCTACTTATAGGGCTACATGAATCTTGTCATCATTATCACAATATGAATTGAAGAAGGATATGAAGGATATGAATTTATTAAATCAGTTTGAGCCATGCTTTGTGATTACTATGTAGCACACATAAGATAAATGGAAAAATGAAGAGGAGACCCTGGAGAACATAAATGTTTAAGGTGTGAGCAAAGAAAGAGATACTATCAAAAGAGAATAAGAAAAGGAAGGAAGAAAATACGAGAAATTGCCTGGAAGTGAAGGATAGTTTTCCTCCTTTGCTCACAGTTTAAACATTTATGTTCTACTACATTTAGGGTCTACTCTTCTTCTACTTAATGGGTATCAAGTTCCAGTTATATATGATGAATAAGTTCTATAGAACTGCTGTACAATATTGTGTTTATAGTTACAAGCATGGCATTGTGCACCTCAAAATTTGTTAAGTGGGCCGATCTTAAGTATTTATGACAAAACAAACAAGCAAAAAAGGGACACAGGAAACTTTCAGAGGTGTTGGTCACATCTGTTACCTTGATTGTGGTGATGGTTTTACAGGTGTTTGCATAGTCTAAACTCATCAAACTGAATGCATTAAATATGTGCAGTTCTTTGTCAATTATCCTTCAATAAAGCTGTTAAAAATATTTTCCAATAGAGATGGTGAACAGTATCACATACTCTAAGAAGCCAAAAGAATGAGAATCAAAGTAGGCCACTGAATTTAGCAAAATGTAGTAAAGGTTTCTACAAGGATATGGAAAAATGATAAATTTAGTTAATGTGTTTAAGAAATGGGAGTAAAAGCAGAACCTTCATATTATGATAAAGGGCAAATCAGAATTGTGGAAATAAAGGCAGATAAAGTAGACTACTATGAAAATTTTTCCATAGTAAAAGGAAAGAGCAAATAGATCAGTAGGTTTAGAGGGAAGAAAAATAAATTAGAAAAATTTTCACTATTTGTTTATTTTGTTTAATGCTGGGAAAAATTTAAGCAAATTTGGCCTCCTCAAAGAAGAAATCAAAGATGAAAGGGGAAGGAAGGAAAGTGGGAGGAGGAATGTAAGGGGAGGAGGAGAGACAGGGAGGAAAGAATGGAGACTGATGATATATGAGAGAAATTAAGCTAAGAATTGACTTTCTGATAGGCATTATGAGATGGTATTCAGAGTGCAGATGAAGGAATTGTTCTGGAAAGAAATGTAAAGGAAGCAAATTTCTTGCTTTAATCTCAGAAGGAAGAACATAAATATTGTATTGATTGTAATGGCACAGAGGAAAGTGAGTTGAAGGAACTGTGACTGATGATCTGACTGATGATCTGTATTTTTCTTGATTGTTTGAAAGATGGTCATCTGCAGCGATAAAACAAGCTGGAGGTAGAGTAGGAATCTGAGGACAATGTAAATAAAATAGTCGTTATAAAGAAGAAGAGAGGGAGAGGACCAGGGATGAATATGGCATACCCCTATAAATAATCCATGTAAAGTTAGAGGGTATTAATTCCGTGAATGTTCACCCTTAGAGATGGCCAAATAGTTTTGATAGCTCAGGGATAGTTACCTTGATCCTGAAATACTAAGTTAAACATTAACTTGGTTAACGTTAACCAGACTAGCACAGCTGCTGAAAACTAGGTCACATCTTTCTGTTACTTCCCACTTGATTAATAATCAAAATGCATCCATGAGATATCAGCTATCTATCTCCATCAGCTATCTATCTCTATCTATCTCATGACATGCTTTGATGCAGTAGTGAAAGTTTTAGTACATATTAATTCATTTTAGAGGAAGAAGATCTTACTTTTAACTTAGCTAGTACCACTGCTCACCACGGCCTGTAGGCTCCTGCCTCTTTCTGACTTCATCTGCTTACACACTCCCCCTTACTGACCAGCCATAATAGGCTTCTTGCTTTTCCAGTTCCCCAACTTAGGCTATTGCCTAAAATCCTCTTCGTACACAGTTGGCCACATTGGTTCCTTCTCTTCATCTTTCAGGTTTGTGCTCAAACGTCATTTTCAATACATTCACCCCTCACCTATATCATATTCTATCCTCTTCAACTTTATTACCTTTGTATAACACTCTGAAATCATGTTATATTAAAACAAGTTTATTATTTTTTTAATCAGCTTGAAGGTTAATTTCATGAAGGTGAGGAATTTGAACATTGTCTTCACTTATAAAACTGTAGTCCCTAAAATAATGCCCGATGAATAATATGGCTCAACAAACAAACAAACAAAAAACAAACTATTGCTAATTGGATAACTGAATGAATTGAGGGAACAGCAATTTCCTGAGAAAGAGCCCTGATCTAACTGTGGGGTCAGCTCAATCCCAAAAGTAGTCCTGAAAGGAGGAAGAGGGAGAGGGGAGACAAAGATGAAGAAGAACACTTACAGATCGCTGCTTCAGGCACATCTTTTGGAAGAATTCTGTACATATACCGAGAAAAATCATCTCAAATACCAATCTCCAAAAGTTTTAGGAAGGAGACAAGAAGGTTAAAAAAGTGGTTATTTGAGTGATAGATAAATTTGCATTTTATAAACTTCAATTCTCCTTTTTGGAAATTATGGGGGGAAAGTTTAGTAGGAAAAAAATTATGTAATGTTTAAATCAAAGTCCTCTGCAAATAATAATGCATTTTGAAATTTTCTTTTTTTACTTCTTTTCTTCCAAAAGAATCAAAACGAATTAATTACATGCCATTTAAACTTTACTAAATTTCACTATCAACTCTTTGGAGGAAGTATTAGAGAAGTTCCAAATCATCTTCATCAAACTAAGTGTTACCTGTTCATTAGCATTCATTAAATAATATTTAAGAAATAAATATTGATAATTTAGTTAAGTTATTTATGATTAAAATAAAGTTAGACTGGGGCGCCCCAGTGGCTCATTTGGCTCAGCAACTGACCCTTGGTTACGGTTCAAGTTGTAATCTCAGGGTCCTGGGATCAAGCCCTGTGTTGGCTTATGTGCTCGGCATGGAGTCTGTTTGGAATTCTCTCTCTCCCTCTCCCTCTGCCCTCCCACTTGCACTCTTTCTCTCTCTCTAAAATAAATAAATAAATCTTAAAAAAAGGAAAAGAAAGTTAGATTTAGTAGGCGAAAATATAAAATCTTCCTAACTTGTCATGATAGTAAGATTTAATGGGATTTACTTTGTTATCCCTTTTACTGTCCCCATAAAGCAAATATTCTACATGAGAAAAATGAGTGCAACTTTTTTTCCCTTTAACAGACTAAAGTTTTTTGTATGGAAAGGCAGAAGTACAGCATATAAATTCTGGTAAGTTCTTGACATTTGGAAAACAGCATGTAATTGTGTAATTTTTCCTAATGTGATGACTAGAATATTCGGCCAAACTAAGATCACATTGACCTTGGCAGTATTACAGAAGAAAATAGTCTTTGAAAAAAGCCTGCAATGCATTTTCTATAAAACAGGTTAAGTACTTGGTTCAATATCAGTTTTGCATATATTGCATATTTCATATCATTCTCTATGTTTGAAAAAGAAAAGTAAAATATTTTTTTGTTATATTTTAAACTCAGCTTAGCTGGAACCTACTAACATCACAATATAAGTATCCTGTATTTTCAACTTTCCTTGTACCATAAGTTTTCATTTCGTTTTGATTTCTTTTCTATAAATCTCACTGTTTTCCCTAAATAAAATTCTTTTTGTTTTAAGCATGTTACATAATGAAAAGCATACATTATGTTTATAATGTATACCTCATAATTGTACATATATACACAAGTATAAAAATTTAAATAGGTCATAGTAATAATAGATATTGTTGTCCCAGGACAACAGACAGCAATTAATCTCCAAGTTTCCTGGTCCAAATCAATAATCATTGCTACTACCTAGTTTATACATGAAGAAGGAGGCAGGTAGATTAAATAAATAAGTATATAATTTAATTAATAAATGAATTTGAATTAAAAAAACAAAAACATTATAGAAATAGCAAACAAATCTAAGGGATAAATATTTAAAATGTTTAAAAGTAAATCCACAAATAAGCACATATAACAATATAGAAATTTTTAGATTACAAAACTTATATGCACATATTCCTTTCAAAGAAGATATTCTGAACATTGCTAATAATGTTGAATTTGACTTAAAATTATGGAACTGAAATAATCTCAAAGAGTTCTTACTGCATTTTCAATATAACTTAAAAAATATATAATACTTTACAAAGACTTCTGCATACCTCATTTCATTTGATCCTTGCAAGGACACTGTATGTTGAGGTATATTTTAAGATGGTAAAAAAGGGAGTGTTCTAGGACTCGCTTATTCAAAAATGCAAAGCAATTAGAACTAGGATCTAGGACAGCTGACTTGTTTTTATTATGTTATGTTAATCACCATACATTACATCATTAGTTTTTGATGTAGTGTTCCATGATTCATTGTTTGCGTATAACACCCAGTGCTCCATTCAATACGTGCCTTCTTTAATACCTATCACCAGGCTAACCCATCCCCCTACCCCCCTCACCTCTAGAACCCTCAGTTTGTTTCTCAGAGTCCATTAGGACAGCTGACTTTTTAATTCATTATTTTATTTGTCTGATCATTCATGTATTGGACACTTATACATGAATATGTTATGTGCCAGATACATATATATATATTGAACATGACAAATTCTACATATAATTCTTGCTCTTACATAAATTTACATACTTCCTTTTTAAAATCAAGATTGTGTATGCTCTAAAGAAAAAGAGAGCTGAGTATTTATTACAAGGAAATCTAGCATCATCTAGGTCAACAAAGGCTACCCTGATGAAATGAGTTTTTATTCTATTTGTGATGTATTGGATTTCCAACAGCTTTCCCAATTTCAGGTATTGTGTTTCATTTCATGCCAAGATTTTCAAGCCATCAGTCCTACTTTTGGCTTCAGAAAATGATTATAGGTGCCCCCCCCGTCTTTGATTAAATAAACTCTCCTCCTAATAAAAAGACTATTTGGAATATGAAGATTTCAAAATAGGGTTAAACTCCAAGTAATCTGCTGACATTGTAGTGTGGTAAAGGTATTTCCAGCAAAGACTACCTCAAGCTGTTTCACTGCTGCTAAAAACTAAGATGTGTATGAGAGGAAATTGGAAGTTTAGAATAGGACAGTAAGGATGGGCCCAAACTGTATGTATTTCCACAAGTTTAAAATGTACTGATTTTTCTATATATGTGAACTAAACAAGGCTGATCTAACTAAATAAAAATATGTACTAGGCGGCAAGACATCAAGGTAAATTTGGATTCTAATCCTAGTTCTACTATTTAATAATTGAGTAATTTAGTATCACTAAGGCTCAGCTTCCTTATGTATAGAATGACAATAATAGCTCAGAAAAGTTCACAGCATAATACATGTGACATGGCATATAATACGTTATATAAACTAATATATAAAATATTAATAGAAATATTACTGAAAACAATAGCTTGGATAAAGGTTATAATACACTTTCTTTAAAGATCTGAAATTACAAATTGCAGAGGTCTCAAATTTGTAAAATTCTCCAATGTATTTTTTTTCCATCAGTGGGGCGTTAAAAATAGTTTAGTCCTCATTAAATTAGTAGATAAATCTCCATCAACGTGACAATTGCATCCTACCAACATCTCATTTAAAGGATTACAAGCTGTTATTCAATTTTTTCTAATCTCTTATATGTTGATCTGAACCATTGCCAAGTCATATTATATTCCAAAATTCTTAAAACACCTCAATTTCCATGTAATTTCTCAAACTACATTGGTCAGATTATCCCAATGTGCAACTCCATAAGAACTGTAACTTTGAACTATTTGGTATGGAAATCACACTTATGGCAATTGTATAAACCCACTTTAAAACTATCAGAATGCAGACAGGTTCATTGGAGGAGCGATTCCCCACTTCCAGTGTATAAGCAAAATTTCCTTAGCAGTCTTTTTTTGCTAATGAGCCATATTGATGATGACTGATTTCAAAGGAATGAGATTACAAAAATCAAATGTAGCAGCCTGATATGTTAGCTTCTGAAAATAACTGATGAAAAAAAGAGGATATATAAAATACATTATATTGGTCTCTAACTTATTATATCACATGCCCTATCTCAAAAGGCAGGCAAGTTATAATAATATCTACATGGAAAATAAAAAGTACTTCTATCCGATTGGAGGCAGAAAAAGAGTATATAAAGTGAGCAGCATAGGGAATACAGTTAGGTTGACACTGGGTTGAAATAGAAGATGGGAACCTCTCATATTCTGTCTTATTTCTTCAATGTGTTCTGTTTTGTTCTACGAATTTTAAGTGAATTTAGGAATCTACCTTACTCACTTCCTTTAGGTGATGATTCTATGGGCTAGTAGATTTTATTGTCTAGAAAGTCATATTGGAACATACTCAATTTGTTCTCTCTGTAATTTGAAGTACTTGTTTCTAGTTTGTTGGTTAGCCCTATGTGATGCATCTGAGCAGGGACTGTGTCTTATGCCTGGAGTTAGTGAGTGCTCAGCAAACTATTCTCTGTCACTATTTTCCTTAAGTTGAAGGAGATACATTTGATATCCTATAGTAACATTTTTAAAAATAAAAAACATCATGCAAACAAATGAAAAGGCTTCTCTGGGTTCCAACAGCAACCACTCTTGCAGGATCTGTTGCTCTATCCTTTCCAATTATATATAAAAAAAGAGAAAAACCCTATCTCCATTTCAAGTCAGATTCCTGAGTCTGCCTTAGGAATTTTCAGGCATCAGAAAGCTCTGCTGAATCACTTAACATTCTGCTTCAGTTTCTCCTTAAAGCACTTACTTGTTTACTTTGCAGTCTTTGAATGCTTCAACAGCTTTGATGCCCTTATGTCACTCTCCATCCCCAAGCTGGGTCCTGCCCAGGGCAGAGCCACTGCCCTGAGCACATTTCCAGGCAGATGAAATAGCTGCATTCCAGGTTCCTTTGTTCATGACTCCACTTTGTCAATGAGTGTCAAATTGCGTCTAGGAGCTGATGATAGACTGTTTAAGAAACCTGACTGAATATCTATCTGGAATATCTATCTTGAGACTCTGTTACATAACCGTACATTTTACTGTATGCTAACACTTCTCTGAAAAACAGGAATCTGATTCTCTACCTGATTGAGAACACATTATGAAATCAAAGGTCTACATAGTTGAATTGTGAAATAAATGTGAAGTTTCTACTTCACGTTGACAATCCTGACTGGGCCGCTCACATTTTTGATATAAACGCTAGATCATTTTCTTTTCAGAGAACTAGGGCCTGGGAAGCTCATGGTCTATTTTTTGGAAATAAAATGATGGTCTTATGTTTTCTCTTCCTATGAAAAGGCAAGGTAAGCTCAAACCTGGATCTAGGGCATATTGTGCTTTCTGAGGCATGTTGCTCCAAATAAGAAAATATACTGGAGAGTCTAGCCTAGTACGTGGTGATCAGATGCCCATTTTTGAGTTGGTCCTGAGGGAAGCAAAATATGTGACCCCAAAACATGCCTCTTTGGCATGTGGATTATTTGAGCCCAAGGCAATCAAGACCCAGCAGATTCAAGAAAAACTTTTACCTTGCTCTTAACTACGTAAAAGAATTTAAATATGGGCGCCTGGGTGGCTCAGACAGTTAAGCTTCTGCTTTAGGCTCAGGTCGAGATCCCAGGGTCCTGGGATTGAGTCCTGCATGGGGCTCCTTGCTCGGCAGGGAGCCTGCTTCTCCCTTACCCTCTGCCTGCAGCTCCCCCTGCTTCTACTCTCTCTCTCTCACTGTCAAATGAATAAATAAAATCTTTTAAAAAAAGAGAATTTAAATAGAGGGCCTGACCCAAAAAGAGACCATTAAGCAGAGACAACTTGTTATCTGAAAGACCTATCTGTGTGGCAGGACAAACACCGAATTACCAGACATCTGCTCTCCTTAATATCCTGTGAATTACCCTCCTCTCCTTTGAAGCCCCAGGCCCCTCTCTCATTTCTTAGCTCCGGATGACGATGGATGACTATAAGCCACAGCTGACCAACATGCCCTTAGGTCTCATATTTTTTTTATGGGGCTCCCATACATATGTAATTACATTTGTTTTTCTTCCATTAATCTGTCTTATGTCAATTTAATTAATGGACCAGCCAAAAGAATCTAGAAGGATAAAGGAAACATTTCTTCTCTCCTGCAGTTGGTGACCCACATGGACAAACCTCACTGGCTGGACACGGCTTGGCCTAGGACTGCTGAGAGGGTAGCTAAGAGATGCTGGGATCTCTGACAAGAAAGTAAGAATTTTTACCATGTCAGTCTCTTGTATCTCTACCTGCAGGGCCCAGTGGGAGCTAGGGTAGTGAGGCCTTTGTCCTTTTCTAAATGTAGGTTAGTAGGAGAAAATATTTGTGGAACTAGTTCCTTGGGTATACCGACTCTGGTGAAGTTTTGATACGAGTATTCTTGGTTTCTATTGATCTTTTTTTTCCCAGGGGTGATCACTGTTTTTTGGTGTCTCCTTCTGTTGTGACATTTGTTACAGGAGGAATACCACAGGATAGAATGCAGGCATTAGCGCCCGATAAGCTTGCTATTCGAGCTGGTCACACAGACTGATGAGTTCAGATTTCTCACCAGACCTGCATCTATTTAGACAAATTTTGCTGTGAATTAATGTGCACATGAGGTGGGGCACCTGGGTGGCTCAGTCGGTCAAGCATTTGCCTTTGGCTAGGGTCATGATCTCAAGGTCCTGGGATTGAGTCAGGCTCCCTGCTCGGGGTGGGGGTGAGGGGGGAGTCTGCTTCTCCCTCTCCCTCTGCCCCTCTCCCCTGCTCATGCTCGCTCTCTCTGTCTCTGTCTCTCAAATAGATAAATAAAATCTTTAAAAAAAATGTGCACATGAGGTAAAGGTTATTGCTAAGGGACATCTTAGAAGCCAAAGCTACAAAATTGGCAGGCATGGATTGAGCACTTAAGAGCTGTTAGAGCACTTGCCAACTAGCTCAAAGATTCCCGTGTTAGGATAAGTTGGTCACTGTGATGAGGGAGCAGAAGGCAAGCTGAAGGGAAAGCACAGGTTGAAACCCTGCAAATGCCTACCCACCCCCACCAACACACACACACACACACACACACACACACACTCCCAAGTGGGATCTGTGTGACATTCCTCAGGCACTCCTGGCTGCCCTAAAACTAAGAGAAGGAAAAACAAATGGCTATCTAATAGAGATCCCAGTCCTGCAAGACGAACCTCTATCAGTTTACAAATGTCTTAACGATTTACAAGGAAAAAGCAGTCTTATCAGTAACCTAACTTCCAGAGACATATAGACTCCATTTCCTGGAGCCCTAACATCACCCACCCATCTATAGTGATGTGGGAAACAAAGGCAGAGGAAATGTAGATAAAATTAAATTTCCTTATAACCTGCAGCCCATTGACAAGTACTTGAGGCAGGCAGAGCATAATGTTCCTCCAGGAAGCGCCCAACTGTCTTCATGTTAATGCCTTCCTAGAGGGAAAAAGGACCTTAGCTTGACAATAGTAATGCCTCCAGTCTCCTAGGAGTCTCCTTCAGCATATCAAAGTCCTTTCGGACACCTCCCTTTTTCCTTACCTCCCCCAACTCCCCAGTATATAATCAGCCACCCCTCACAACCTCGGGGCAGCACCTCATTCTTCCCACAGGTCCTGCCCCCGTGCTTTAATAAAATCACCTCTCCACAGATGCCTCAAGAATTCTTTCTCAGCCGTCGGCTCCAGACCTCACCAAAATTAAAAACCTACATCAACTGGATGGATTAGATCGACACTAGGACATCTGCCAACCTCAAAGAAAATTCCATTCAACAAGATACTCTAAAACACCGCACAATCCCCTACCCCCCAGCACAGCCCTCTTGGCTTTTAGTTTGGCTCTGACAGACCCAAGGCTTAGCTAAAGCTGTCAATGCGCCTATTAAAAAACAAAACAAAACAAAACTGGATGAAGTTCCTTTCCTCTTCTGTGCCTTTGGAGGTTGGCTTTGGGACCAGTGACACTCTTCTCTCTAGTCTCCCCAACCAGAGGCTTCACGTACTTGTGCTCACCTGGCGAACACCTTTATAGGCTGCAAATCCAAACAGAGAGCTGGGTCTTAGGCAGCATTCTCTTTGTCTAACTGTGCCTGTTCTCACAGGAGTTTGTCATAAGGGGTCCAGGTCCAGAAGGGACATTTGTTGTTTCATCCTTCATTATTTTGTTAGTGCTGGAGAAGTCCCATTCCAGGAGTAACAGATTAATGGGTCTGTGATTGGTGGTGTCTCGTATCCTTGTGAGAAACCAGAGATACCCCCTGCACTAAACCATTCTTACCACCTGTGACAATGAAGTCTTTGCTTTGTGAGGCTAACTCTGGAAGCAAACTTTTTGGATCTTGTGAGACCTGCATCGTTTACACTTTCCTTTGGGGATGGCCCTGGCATCCATGGTTAAGCTGTAAAAAGGCTAATTGGTTTGAGTTGCTACTGAAATTAAAATCAGATCTTATTCATCGATGGCCAGATGATGGATCCTTTGAATTGGACAAACTTCTATGTTAATTTGTTTTTATTTTAGAGAGCTCTTATTTTAAACAATTGTCTATTGGTACTTATGGAAATGAGATAGGGAAACTGAAGGACTCCATAAAAATCTGGTTTTGTTCCTTTTCCTGTTTCTATTCTTGCTAGCACCTGCCTGCCCACCCCACTTTACACATGCCTTATAATGCAAATAGCGAATGTCCTCCTTGTAAAGGACAAGGAGTTAGCTATTTCTTTAAAATAGATAATATCTAAGGAAGGACCAGGTGAGAATGACCTGAGGAAGCTATCATAGGCAGACTCCAGACCCCTGGAGCTAGACTGTCAACTTGCCAAAATCCCCCTGGATCCAAGAAATAATACCTGGGGCCTTGTCTTTGTTCTATCCTGTTCCCCTGATGCGCGAGGGGACACGAAGACCAGACCACAACCGTCAATAAAAACTTCCAGACCCAAAAAAAGATGCGAGAGACTCATGATCCTTTTCCTTTCCAAGTCTCCCAGATGCTTTGTATGTATCTGCTCTCTCTATATCTTCAATAAATTCTGCTCTTACTCCCTGCTGGCTTGTATTTGATTTCCATCCTACATAAAGCAAAGGACCCTCTTGGCTGGTCCTGCAGGACTACCTCTGGGTCCCTGGACCTGGCCAGCAGGCATCCGAAAGGCCAAATTAAAAAGTGGATACTATTAAGTATACTTATAACCTTTAACAAGATGAAAGGACAGAAATCACATTTAAAACAAAACTTAAGCTCCACATCCAATGTAAATTCTCATTCATAAAATCTGGCCCTATCTCTTCAGCAAATTACCTTAGCTCCCCAAAATCCTCCACCTTCTCCAGAAAAGCCCTTAAACAACTCCCTGCCACTTTTAGTTTCCCTTTCTCTGCAAGATTTACAGAGAGCACTCCAGGGTATACAGCTTCTTCATATAAATACTAAAAAACAACAACAACAACAAAAAACAGGAAATAAATTTAACAGAAGCACCCAGGATGGCTAATAAGGCTCAGACATAAGCTTATTTTGCTGGGCCCTATATTCACCCTCCGACAGCTTCTAGCCTTCTTATACAATGTCTTTTTGCAGATATATCCTAGAACTCGCCCGAAGAATTCATGTCCCCTGGACAGCAGCCGATCTTTTAAATTATAAAGCTCCTTTACCTCCACTTTTCAGAAGATCCTACCAAATTTAGAGAGAAATTAGAAAGATTGGTGTCCATTTACAACTTCACTCACAGAGACCTTGATTGGCTACTCGCATGTTAATTCCCTCCCATGATTGTACTTTGTGTACTTTAGTTCTCAGACAAACCATATGGCCCCTCGCAAAAAAAAAAAAAAAAAAAAAAAAGAACCTAAAGAAGAAAATAGATGACCAGAATTTCTTTAGGCCCTCCTACAAATGATCAGTTGAAGGCTGACATTCAGGGGCTGATAGAGAGACTTTCCCCCCTAAAATGAATCAATCTAAAATTGAATCGTATACTCAGAAAGAAGGCCTTTGAATCGTATACTCAGAAAGAAGGCTTTTGCTCAAATGCTTTATACAGACTTTACAAGGCATATTGCTTTATATCCTGAAAATGTTTGCTGCTTGTCCTGGCTGAAAACTGACAAGATATTTACTTATTTATTTGTTTGTTTGTTTATTTATTTAGAGAGCACGAGTGCGTGTCAGGGGGAGGGATAGAGGGAGAAGGGGAGAAAGAATCTCAAGCAGGCTACCTGCTGAGCTCAGTACCAGTGAGGGGCTCCATCTCAGGACACTGAGATCACAACCTGAGCCGAAACCAAGAGTCAGACCCTTAACCGAGAGAGCCACACAGGTGCCCTGAAAATTGGCAAGATATTTAAAAAAGGTTTTTTGTTTGTTTTTATTTTTTTAATAGCTCTATGGTTGGAGATTGGCCAGATTGGAAGATGATATTCAGAGCCTGATATGATTTTTTTTTTTAATTTGGCCTCCTCCCCTAAGCTAAAATAAAACTATGTACCCAGAAGGAAAGAAAAACCTTTTAAACTCCTTTTAAAAGGATTTATGGGTGGACTAACCTATGGTGTCATTTGAGTTACAACCCAATTATTGAGGAATTGGGAGCAACAGTCCTTACCTTATAAATGTTTGCAAAACAAAAACTGCAACTCCAGAGACAATTCGATGTTCACTTATTTCTTATTACCAATCCTAAAACCTCCCCTATTTATCTCAAATAAAGGCTTACAATATTGGCTTTACCAAATTGCTTCTTGGAGGAACTTGCAGTCTTTCCCTGTGCTTCTGAAATGTAAATGTTAACTCTTAATTAGACTATCCCCAATTCTTAAGATTGAAGAAGAAGAAAAAAAAATGGGGAGGGAGACTTTTAAAATACAATTGTTAGAAAGGCTCTCTTGCTCAAACTCTAGACCACAATCTACTTAAGATTACTTGTCAGGGATAAATACAAATTTTAAAAGTCTT
Source organism: Neomonachus schauinslandi (assembly GCF_002201575.2). Classification (NCBI taxonomy): domain Eukaryota; kingdom Metazoa; phylum Chordata; class Mammalia; order Carnivora; family Phocidae; genus Neomonachus; species Neomonachus schauinslandi. Next base: position 24,796,387 of record NC_058405.1, on the reverse strand, counting down.
CTCATAAATATTAGCAAAAAAGTTTTTAAGCAGCTAACTCTAAATTGTTCTATCTGCCAGAGACACAAATATTTAAAACTATTAAGTGTTATAGTTAAATTAAGGGTCTGACTCTTATACCAGATTCATGGCTGAAGTTTTGGAATGAAAGCTGTGAGAGTTCTGTGTATGTCTGTATGTCTGTGTTATGTCTATGTATGTAGACCATATAATATTTTTCTACCTCTAGATGATATTGCCAAAATTAATTTGTAAAGAGTTCTATTTAATTGGCTTAAAATTAAGGGCTTATAAATTTTGTATTCCTAAAGTCCTCAGAAATATAACAGAAAGTAGCCCAAATGCATTTCAGGTTCATATCATCTGGAAAGATACTCAATATTAAAGCTAGTTTACATTCACTAGTTTAATTAAATTAGGTATGACTTTAGAGTTATCAACATTGAATATAATGCAGACATACAACATTTTTCTGCCTGGTTTACTAGTCAAATAAGTTTATACTATACCTCTTACAAAAATTTGTCTGCAAGAAAAACAGCCTGGATGATGGCTGACTTTGTCTAATGTCTCATGAAGTTTTCATGAGTAATCTAAACGTAATTGTTAAGAGCAAATGATTTACGTAGATATAAATAGAATAAAAAGTTTTTAGGTGAGGGTGCCTGGGTGGCTCAGTCGGTTAAACGACTGCCTTCGGCTCAGGTCATGATCCTGGAGTCCCGGGATCGAGTCCCGCATCGGGCTCCCTGCTCGGCAGGGAGTCTGCTTCTCCCTCTGACCCTCCTCCCTCTCATGCTCTCTGTATCTCATTCTCTCTGTCTCAAATAAATAAATAAAATCTTTAAAAAAAAAAAAGTTTTTAGGTGAACTTTTTCAAACAGTTTCCCCAAATCTTTTTGGCAGCCTGAAACCTTTAAGTTTTGCTAAGGTAAGCTAAATGATACGTTTGTTGATTATTCAGATCAATTCCAAATAAGATAAAATAAGGAAACATTAATTACTGAACATAAATTTACCTCCTTTTGGCTTCCTTTTACAGAAGAACTAAAGGATATTTGGGTCTATTAGTAAACATACATGCCACATTGAAAATAAACTATATACTATTAGGGAGCATGTATGTCTAGAAAATAGGAAATACATTCATAAATGTGCCAGTGTGAAGAATTCCAATGCAATGGACAGTTTACAATTGCTTACTTTTTTGTTAAAGTTTCTAAAGGTTGAGAATTCTAATTAACAAATGTAGTCAAAACAATTAAAAAAAACAAGGGAAACAATTCTGTATGTAAGCCAAGTTAGATGTGTTTTAGTAAGAAGAGGTATGAGATGTAAAAATGCTCTTTTGTTGAGGGAAAAGAAAATATCTTTGCCTAAAGAGATGATAATTATTTTAAAGTGAGAAAGAGAAAAAAACATAAGACAAAATCTGAATGTAAAAATGAAAGTTATAGAAGGTTTATGAAAAGGGAATCTTTAGAAATGAATATTAATGTGTGGTCAAGCTGGCTAAGATTAGAACAAATTTAATTAATTTAAATGAATTTTAATATCAAAAGTGCAGTGGCACAAAATTAAAACTTGTTTTTTTCTCTCTCTTGAAAGGACAAAGTTTTCTTGGACTATTGCTCTGTCTTTATAAGAAATTATAAAAGGTTTTTCCTTTATATTATAAAGTAATCTGCCTAAAAGAACAAGGATTTTGTGTTTAATGAAAATAATTCCCTGTGGCTGTGTCAGGTCTTTGATTACTTAAGAAAGCTGAGTCTTTATTAAAAGAGTTAAGGCTGGTTTTTATAGTTTGTTTTTTGTAACTATTTAATTTCCTGTGTTTGCCTTTAAAGTCTTTAATTGTCACTATGGTTAAATGGATAACTATTTCACAGTGACCTATGATCCAATTTTACCAAGTGTTTTCCTTCTTCATGTTGTATTGTTCTACAAACTGTATGAAACCCCTAAAAATCCAATATGTCCTGGTATAATGTTATCAGTCATAATTCCAGTTATTATCTTAAAATGTTATGTGTTGTAGAAATAAGCAAATTTTCTCATCAATTGCATTATAGTAAACTCTCATCAGGTCTTTATTCATGGTCATTCTGAAGTCTTGTCATTAACAGATGCTTATTGTTTTACCTTGAGCTTTTGCAAAGGTGTTTGCGAAAGTGCTTCATCTTCAAAGAAACTCATGGAAAGCACTCTAGAATACAGGTTTCTGATAACTTTAAGACCATAAATCTGAATTTCCAGAGCTAATGAGAAAATTGGATTCGAGCAGAACAATTATTAATTACATGGGACTGTATGAACTGAGAAAATGATTATGATTTTTTTTATGATCTTGCTTGTACTTTAATGTTTTGTTTTTCCAGATTTAATGAAATTTTTTTTCTCTTACTATGGCCTACAACAAATTGGTAAAATGTATCTTTGTAAACAAAGATGAAACACTTACTTTTTCTCTCTACCTGATCCCTCCAGAAACGGAAAACTCTTGAGTATTCTTTTTATGGCAATATAGTTACTTGCAAAAGTTCAATGAGACTCTGTTTTCCTTATAAAAGGACACAATTAGAAACATTGGTTATTATATTACTAAGGCTTTGACTGAAATGTTTGAGAGACATATGCATACTCATAACCAGACAGCTTTAAGGAACCAAGGTTGACTTTATGGAGCCAATAACGCCCCTTGGAAATACTGTGCTGCTACCTTGTTTACAGGGTTTTCAACGAACTTATCAGGTGAGTAAGGAAGGTCACTTTCTTTTTAGGATATTCAGGGGACCACAAGAAGAGAGGAGGAATTCACCCAAATCTATAGATATTGTAGGCAAAGTCTGATGGGGAATCCCTGGCTTGATTTCTTAGCCTGAAGAGGCTTTTAAAAGTCCAATCTGAGATTCCTTCTGAAAAGTTCCAGCAAAGGACATTGAAAGATACATGGTCAATCACTAGTCTTGCTGCTTATGTAAATAATCAAGCCAAATGTATTAAAACTAGATTTAAATTACAAACGCATTAATCTCACTGTGGTTATCTTTGATAAATATATAGGTGATGGTAGAGAGAAAAATTATGTTTCAGTAATATACCTTTGTAGATATCAGATCTAGTGCCGTTAACTGTCTTTGAGGTTCCATCTCTAAACTGGACTGGATCCTGAATTCTTCTAATATCCTTGATATTTGGCTAAAACTCTTCAAACTAACATTTCCAATTTTTTTCCCACCCTTCTGACTTGGAGTCATTGAGAACTAAAGCTGCCCTTTTTCCAAAACCATGGAAGCTGAAGTTGGGTAACTTGATATAAATTTCAGAGAAATCACCACAATAGCCCATATATGGGAAATCTTTATGCCTATTGCTGTATGATCCCCTCAAAAGATTATCAGAGACATTCAAACTACAAATCAGGGAAATCTATCAGATTGCCCCTGACTGTCCTTACTCTAAAAACCCTCCAAGCTGGACCTTGACTGGTTGCGTTTATAACTCAGAAACTGAGATTACAGTCTGCTCCATTTCTTACCCATTGTTTTTCTTTTGTTTCCATAGAAATACTTCTTATTAAATACCTGATTGCTTGCACCATAGGCCTAACTTTGGGAGCCCACCTGCATCACTGCCTCCTAAAATGAGACACAACTGCTTAATTGAACTGATCTATTCTTTTTTTTTTTTTTTTTTTTTTTTTTGACAGAGAGAGAGACAGCGAGAGCAGGAACACAAGCAGGGGGAGTGGGAGAAGGAGAAGCAGGCTTCCCGCTGAGCAGGGAGCCCGATGCGGGACGCGATCCCAGGACCCTGGGATCACGACCCGAGCGGAAGGCAGACGCCCAACGACTGAGCCACCCAGGCGCCCTGAACTGATCTATTCTTAGGGCTAAGGACTGAGAGATTATTTCAATGAGATAAAGCATCTGCCAACTCAGCTTCCTGACTGTGAAACTTCTTTAGGAAGTTTCAAAGGTGGGACTGAGAGGGGGCAAAATATATGACCCCCAAATATGCCACTTTGGCGTATGAATTATTTTGAGCTGAAGGCAATCAAGACCCAGCGGACTCAAGAAAAACTTTTACCTCTCCCTTAACTGCCTGAAAGAATTTAGATGGGGGGGGCCTCACCCAAAAAGAGACCTATTAACCAGAGATAACTTTTTATCTGAAAGATCTACCTATATGGCAAGGCAAACATCTAATTACCAGACATCTGATCTCCTTAATGTCCTGTGAATTACCCTCCTCCCATTTGAAGCCTCAAGCCCCTCCCTCATTTCTTAGCTCAGGATGGTATATAAGCTTCAACTGACTGACTTGTTCTTAGGTCCCATATTTTTTTTATGGGGCTCCTGAATATATGTAATTAAACTTGTTTTTCTCCTGTTAATCTGTCTTATGTCAATGTAATGAATAGACCAGCCAAAATAACCTAGAAAGGTAGATAAAACATTTTTCCTCCCCTACAGTCCCAACAAGCAAAGATCCTAGGTACCTGTGTTGAAATTGTCCAGTTTATTAAACTAATTGGGTTCAGGGACTGAAATCCCTGGGATCATGGTGGTGCAATTAATGAGTCATTCTCCTGATAGAATAAAAACTGATACTTAATACAAACAGAGCTTCAAAATTACCTCCTCTGGGTAATGTTAAATTATATATATTCTCTTTATTCAGCCTCTCAGAAAACTGAGTCTTAGAAAAACTTAGTCATAGCTAACTTCCTAATATTGACCTTTTTTTTTTTTTAATGAACTTCTTCCCATCCTAAAATTTTCTCTTTCTTTTCTCTATTTTGGAATGCATAAGCACTGAAATAAAACTTCTTCTTTTCCCTGAGGTGCTTGAGTGGCTCAGTTGGTTAAGCATCTGCCTTCAGCTCAGGTCATGATCTCGGGGTACTAGAATTGAGCCCCACATTGTGTCAGGCTCCCTGCTCAGTTGGGAGTCTGCTTCTCCCTCTTCCTCTACCCCTCCCTCCACCCATGCTCTCTCTCTCTTTCTGTCTCTCAAATAAAATCTTAGAATTTTTTTTTCCCTTTTGTGATGAGGCTAAGGTGGAGGCTTAAATTCTTTTTTCAGTTTTATTTTTCAATTCTTTCATGATTACATTATATGTAAATGGTAGTTATCCAAGGGTCATTATTATACTGCCACAACACACTATGTATCTATCTTAGAGATATGTGATAAATTCAAATCTTTCTACTGGCCTAAGAATTATAAATCTCCTTTTGTTCAAATCTTTTTTTTTTTTTTAATTTTCTCTTATACTCCAGTCTTTCCTATTTCTGTAAAGTTCTTCCACTATTCTTACCACTAGCTCCTTAATTTTTGGTAATCTAATGATTTTCTTTACTATAGGGCTTTCTAAAGCCAAAATGTGATATTAACAAGATAGTGGACATTTTGAAATATTACTTTCTCTTACTCCTCAGTATTCCAATTAGAAGTTGCCATAGATTACACCACTATATAATTTTTTTTCATTGAATCAAATATTTCAAATGTCAAGAGGCTTTACAAGTGTTTCCTCTCAAGATTAATGTTTGTTAGTTTTGCAATAAAAATGAAAGATTATTTATGAAAACTGATTTTATAACATGTATCAGTAATTTTAAAAAATATTCTATTTTCAGCAAGTGTAATGTTAATTACTCCATCTTCCTAAGGAAATAATGAAAAATACAGTTTAATATGTATCCACAATGGGGAAGAGTTAGAAAGACCCTGAATTTTCTATAACAGTAACTTGTAATTATAATGTGAATCCATAAAATAGAATATTATGCAACTGATACAAATATTTACAAATAATTTTATATTATTTTAAAAGGGATAAAATTTAAATACAGTGTGTCTCAACTATGTGGGTGAATACACACCCACAAACATGCATCACAGACCTTCAGAAAGGAGAGTACTAAAGTGTTAACAATGGATAGAGCTAAATGTTAAGATCTTAGAGTTGTCTAATATTATCTCTGTTTATGTTTCCAAATTTTCTACAGGCATATATTATGCTAATCAGTAAAAACTGAATCTGGCTTTAGAAAAAAAAATCTATCTTTTTGTAAAGAATAAAAATCTATTAGTAAGGCCTTCTCAATATGTGTTCTCATGTGGGAGATAGTATTTTTTTTTTTAAATGTAAGTGAATTTGCACAAGTAAGTGAATACCAACGGGATAAACTCTAATCTCCCCTACTCCAAAGTCACTCACTGCGAATGAATTAAACAACAAGGAAGATTCCTGAACTCTTACAAAGCATCGGGAGCCATTTAGTGCATCAACAAAGCACTGAATGAATCCCAAAGGCCCTAGATCAAGGCAGCATGCCGGCCATCATCTCCACAGGCATCTGAGAAGTAGCATCCCTGTGCACAATCAAACACACGGAGGAAACTTCTCTGTTAGCACTCGATTAGTCTACACATATGACCAAGAAGCAATTCTCTTGCCTTCAACAGCAAAAATAAAGGGGGAGGGGCAAAGGAAGTTACTTCCCTTTCATATTCAATAGGTAAAACAAGTCTGGGCCACTTTACCCCTAAAATATTACCTCAGCATACATTTCAATTTTTTTACAGGTTTGATCTTAAAATCATAAAATCTCAGACTTTCAAGAGATTTTATTATTAAACTTCTAAACTAAATCCATAAGAATCACCTAGAGATATTGTTAAAATGAATTTCCTGGGCTCCACTCTGAGAAACTCTGATTTGATGGTGGGAATCTATATTGCAAATAACATCCCAGGTGTGACTGAAAGTCAAGTGGTCTTTGGAGCCCATTTCACAGGCTAGAGCAATGGTTCTCATACCTGTAAAATCCTTTGGTAACACAGTTAACAACTGTTGTCATTTGCAAAGAAGACACAAAAGAATAATCATTAGCAAGTTTAGGTTTACATATACATCTTTAAATTACATACTTGAGGTGACTTCCACATCCTATTTCATGTCCATTTCACTCTGAGAAAATAAGATTAAAAAACAAAACAAAACAAACAAAAAACAGAATCACCAAAGTAGATCAGCAAATGCAGCCAACAGCTTCAATAGACCCCACATCTATAATATCCAGAAGCATTAAATGATTTCAAAGGAGGTAGGCAAGAAGTTAATTGGTTTGTAACTTGTTCTAAAGCAGAGGAAGTTGACCCATTGGTCATAGTGCTGAGGGAAGGCCCACACTATTTTTAACAGCCCATGAGCTGTTTTAATTTCTCTTGAACTGAGAAGAAAATCTGAACTCTTAAGTAGAAAATGTTTAATATATATCATTAATATATTTGTCTTTATATACCAACACAAGCTTAACATATAACTTCAAATATTTGTTTAATGGAGAAGGGGGACCATGAAGGCAAAAGTGCTCAGGGTTCACGAAAGTCGTAAAGCAGCTCTGGTCCAAAGTTGTCTGTGGTAACTGTTCTGATTTAAAAATTTTAAAAACTGATACAAGTTGTCATTCTTCTTCCTCTACCTCATATAGTGGGAGATACTGTGAAGCTAGTTTGCATTTCTCACTAAATTATTCTTCAGATTTATCAGGAGAAAAGATATGGGTTCCTAGCAAAGCACCACATCCCAAAGATGTCTTCAGGAAATGCTTATTGACTGACTGACATTAGTAAAAGCTGCTAAAGAATTCATAGCCATATGGATACTGCTTGGGAAGTGTACATTTAGACTGTGATATGCAATCAAGAAAGTTATTATTTTTTTTCCTATGTTTAATGAACTATTTATGTTCCTAATTTTTTCAGATCTTTCTTAGTATGGATACTGCTTGACAAATTCCATTAAAGACAAATTTAAATAAAATACCAACATTTTCTGAGTATCCATTTTGTTTGTTCAATTTCTTTGTCCAAAAAATGAAAGACGTGTTCAAGGAAGGTTTACTTGTTTCCCCCCCAAAGAAGCTCTGAATTCAGGTTTGTTTCATTCTGAACTAGCTGTATCATTTTTAAAATTTATACGCCTTATGGCCAATGCATTCTACTCCTCAAAGCTAGGTCAAATACTCAGTGAAAACAAATAAAATTCTGAATTACAGGAAGATATTCACCAAGAAGATATACTTAAGTACAGATAGTCATAAGCAACCAGAAATGCAATAAAAGTGATATGCCTAAATTAAGAATGATGGCAGTGGTCAAATATCCTGCATTTGCATATTTATATTTTTTCCATTCCACATATTTGCGTTGTTGCTTAGAAGGAATTTAGGATGATGGCAGAATAGATGTTTGTTTTCCTGGAGTCCTAAGTAAATTGGTTGGAGTCTGAAGCAACTGGAGTAGATTGCTGCTAACATTTCTCTCTTGGTGTATTTTTATTTTCTATGAGAATTAAGGCAGTCCTAAGCTAGCAATGAAAGGGTTAAAAGAAGTCACTATATCCACTAGGTTGTTCTTATACAGTAAAAATAAATATTAATTTTAAAAATTGTATAATTATTAACAAATAACATAATTATTGTATTCTAAACAAAAAATAGCTAAAAACTGGCAAAGAAAAAATGTATTTAGGCTTCTATATGTAGTATGATTATAACCCAATTTCTAAAATGAAAATTATATAAACAAAAATTTTAGAAAATATAGAAAGTAACTTCAGGTAAGTATTTTAAAACATGTTTATTCCTTTTCATTTTTTTTTTTTTAAAGATTTTATTTATTTATTTGAGAGAGAGAGAGAATGAGAGAGAGCACATGAGAGGGGGGAGGGTCAGAGGGAGAAGCAGACTCCCCACTGAGCAGGGAGCCCGATGCGGGACTCGATCCCGGGACTCCAGGATCATGACCTGAGCCGAAGGCAGTCGCTTAACCAACTGAGCCAACCAGGCGCCCTATTCCTTTTCATTTTTAAATCTTTTCCAAATTTATACATAATGGAATTTTTAAATGTAGGAAATACAACCAATATCAAAATAGTGATGTGAGCATTAACTGAGGAAAGTAAAATATAAATATACAATAAATAAAAGATTCTATTTTCTTTTTTTTTAAAGATTTTATTTATTTATTTGAGACAGAGAATGAGAGAGACAGAGAGCACATGAGAGGGGGGAGGGTCAGAGGGAGAAGCAGGCTCCCTGCCGAGCAGGGAGCCTGATGTGGGACTCGATCCCGGGACTCCAGGATCATGACCTGAGCCGAAGGCAGTCGCTTAACCAACTGAGCCACCCAGGTGCCCAAAGATTCTATTTTCAATGAGGAATAGATAAAAATGTAAACTATTTGAATTGCTTTAATATTTGTCAGTGGGGTGTCTAAAAGTCATAATTAATTAAGAATTAGTGTATGATAAATTAAAATTTGTCAATAAATTAAAATTGGTCATTCTCAATGGTGTAATCTTGCCTCTTTGCTTATTTTAAATCCTCTTTCATTTCTTTTGTGCAAGCTTTTACATTGCCATGTTGTTTTTGATAGGTATGCCATCATCTACCCCCAAATGACAGTGAATCAATCATAAGGATTATTAATGATATTAGTTCCTCTGCTTCCCTTTGAATAAAGAGTGTACATCCCTTCATCTGAGGTAAAGTGCTTGCCTTTTATAGGAGTCTGAGAAGTAAATGGCAGAGACAATTCCATGGCTACTTGTACATTGAGGAAAAGTTGTGATTTCAATGCATTCCATGATAGTCTCATTTCGTCCTCAAATTCTTCTCCACTGCCTCAGAAACCTAGGCTTGCTCCTACTCAATAATCTCACCACCCTAAAAGACATTTAATTCATTCCTTGCCAGTCCTCTGTTCCTGAAAAACCTACCAACCATACATTTCTATGCTTCCAAACAGTCACCCTTAGCTGACTGACACCACTATGAACGTGTGTTAAAAACTTACTTGGGGCTTCACAGGGCCTTTCCCGAACTCTCAATACCCTTGTCAATCACTCTTCTAGTAGCAATCCATAATCTTACCCATGTTCTTCAAGCTCCCAATAGGAGGCTCCAGGCCTCCTATTCTCTGCAGACAATTTTCCACCATCAAGACATTCAAAGATTCCAAGATAATGTTTCCCTTTATATTTGGGTCACTTCCTACACATAATGTTTATAGCTTTATCTTTCCTTTTCCTTCCTCCCTCCCTTTTTTATTTCCTTCCTACCTCTGAGGAAATCCTGTTTGGGAAAATCCCTTGATTTTTAAATTTTTTCCTGTAGAATTACTAACTACCCTTATTGCTGTCTGTCTATGTCCTTCTTGATAATTCTATAAATGTGTTTATTCTTGACAATTTCTTACTCGTTCTTTTAAATCTCTTCTTCTTTATCTTCCAGTATACCCCAAAGACCTACATGTGGCCTCTAACCTTCTTCCTCTGCCTGCATGAAAGAATAGTCTACTGTGTATTTCAAATTCATTATATTTACAATTATATTCAAATTATATTCATCATGTCTCTTCACTGTTCACTCCATAGCCAGCAAATATTTCTAATCTCTGCTTTCATTGATGCCTCTGTTCATAATCAAGGCCCTGGGGTCATTTCTGATTTCTCCTTTTACATCCCCATCAATATATGTGATAGTTTTCCAAGTCCAGCAGATTCTACACTTATAATATCTCTTCCACCAGTTCATTTTTTTTAATCTCCTAAAATCAGCATTAATATTCTTAGGAAATAGTAATATAACTTACCCGGTTTCTCTTCTTCCATTTCCTCATTTCTGATCTATTATATACACTACTAGAAATAATATAATTTTAAATTAATTCAAAAGACTGCAATGACTCATTGCCTATCAGATTTTAGCTTATCTACAATATTATCCCAATCCTGAATTTTTAAACTTCCATGTGTCTATTATTTTTACCATTTGATATATGAATGCTGGAAAGTTATTAGGTAGAACCCAATAATGCAGAGGGAATAAATTAATTTTAAGTGTGTGTCTGCCACATGCCAACCAGAGCTGGCCAATCTATATTTATTTCCAGAGTTGTTCCCCATAAAAATACCACAAGGAAGGTGTTACCCTTATTTTATAGGTGAGGATCAATGATAGAGTGATGTTAAGGAATTTAAATAGGTTCACATGATTACAAGCTCACTCCTATTTGCATGTCATCTTAGGCATGCTTCTCCCTGCTCTACAACTTCCATTACAGTGACTGATCTTGATGATTTATTAATGTCATTGAATTCCAATCAGAAGAGAGCTCCTACAGCAAAGATCCTGCACTTTATTCTCTTTAACCAACATGCTTGACAAAAGGCTTGGCACATAGAAAGTATGTTAAAAAAAAAATACTTTTTTGAGTGAATTGGACACATTCATATTTTTTAACTGACAACTTAAAGACAATTTTAAATCTTTGAAGATTTGAGAAAAGTAGTGAATAAAAAATGAAAACATTCAATAGTTAAGTGCCTGCTGCTCACCTGGAACGATTCTAGACACTGGAGATACACTAACAAACAAAATAGTAAAAAAAAAAAAAAATCCTTCATAAAACTTAGCTTATAACTGGGGGAAATATAAAAAAAAAATTAAAAAAATGTAAAGAAAATATGACGCACTGGAATATTATTCAGCTGTTAAAAAGGAAATTCTGACATTTATGACAACATGGATGGACACTGAGGGCATCATGTTAAATGAAATATTGTATAATCTTACTTATATGTGGAATCAAAACAAACAAACAGAAAAACAAATTCATAGATGCAGAGAACAGATTGGTAGTTGCCATAGGCAAGGGAGGGTAGAAGGGGGAATGAGTGAAGGTGGTCAAAAGTACAAACTTCCAGTTATAAGATTAGTAAGTCCTGGGATGTAATGTATAGCATGGTCACTATAGTTAACAATACTGCTTTGTATATTTGAAAGTTGCTAAATAGGTAGATCCTAAAAGTTCTTATCATGAGAAAAAAAAAAATCACAGTTAACTAAGCTTACTGTGTTAATCATTTTGTAATATATACATGTATCAAATCATTATGCTTACACCTAAAACTAATACAATATGATGTTATATGTCAATTATATTGCAATAAAAAAGAACGAAAATTTAAACATGCAAAAAATTATATATATATATATATATATAAAGTATTAATATGGTGATAAGCACTATGGCATGAAATTAATTAGACAAGGGAAAGGAAGATGGTTTGGGGAAACTGGAATCTACAACTTTAAATAAAGTCATGGCAGACCTCCCTGAAAAGATGACCATTTGAGCAAAAATCTTGAGGAGGTGAGGGAGCCAGCCATATAGATATTATATGATCGATAATTCCAGGCAGGGGAAAAGGAAGTGTAGAGGCCCTATGGCAGTATCAGGTAAATACTGTAGGGGCCAAGGGCAGGCTGCCCCAAGTTGAGTCACTTCGCATGAACATTATTTTGAGTTAAAAGTAATCAAAATCTAGTAGATGCAGGGAAAGCTCTCTTCCTGGTCCTTGGCTACCTAAGTTTACACCGGAAAGGAGACCTTGTACTAAGAAAAAAACTATTAACAGAGACTTCCTTTACCTAAGAGACTTACCTGCATAATAAGGCAACATTTGTTTTCAAAACAAGTCCTTTTACCTTCCAACTAATAGCCCTCCTTCCCTTTATATTCTCAGACCCTACCCCTCACCTTAGCTCACATAAGCTTCACGTTGCCTCATTGCCTTTGGAATGTTATGTCTGTATGGATTCCCCAAACATACGCTATTAAATTTTATTTTCTCCTGTTAGTCTGTCTCATGTCAATTTGATTCTAAGTCCAGCTAGAAGGACCATAGGGCAGAGGGAGATCTTCCTCCCCAACAATATCTAATACTTCTGAAGAACAACAGGAAGGCCAGTATGTTGTAGGAGTAAGACATGAGTTCCAGAGTAGGAAATGAGGTCCGAGAAGGTCAGAATAATGTAATGTAATGCAGTATGGGACTTTGCCTTTCCTTTGCTTAAGATGGAAGTGATTAAAGGTTTTGAGCAGAGCTGTGGTATGATCTAAATTGCAATCCAAAGGATTGCTTAGCTGCATGAACGCAAGAAGATTTGGTGAAAGGAGTGGCAGACTAGAGAGGGAAGGCAGAAGCAGGAATACTGATTGGGAAGATATTGCAATCATGCGAAGTGGAGGTAACATAAGATAGTGGTTTCCCAGAGTGGAAACAGTGGAGTTGGGAGAAGAGGTCAGAATCTAAATTTGCTTTCTAAGTAGAGCCAACAAAATTTGCAAACATATTAGACGTGAGATGTGCAAGAAAGAAAGGAATTAGGAATGATATCAGACTTTGGCCTGTGCAGCTCAAATTGTCAATTTCCACAATGCTGAAGACTACAAAAGAGGTAGATTTGAGAGGAAGTATCATGAGGTCAGTTGTGCACATGACACATTGGGATACCTGTTAGACATCTTGGCAGATAAATGTATGAGCCTAGTGTTCAGGGAAGAGGTCCAGTCTGGGGATATAAATTCAGCAGTTATCACTGTACAGATGGTAATTAATTTTATGAGACCAGATGAGAACACCAAAGTAGTAGGTATATACAGAAAAGAGAAGAAAGGCAAGAAGTAAGCCCTGAAGGTGCTCAAAGTTGAAGAGGTTAGGCAGATGAGGAAGAATGAATAAAGGGACAGAGAGTAGACAGTGGCGGGGGGGGGGGAGGGAGTAAATTAGAAGATAGTGGAGTTTGGGAAGGCAAGTAAAAAAACAGTGATTGAAGAACAGAAAAATTATGATCTGTTTCAAATGCTATTGACAATTCAAGTAAGATAGGATTGAGGAATGGCAAGTAAAATTTACAGTGTCATGGTCATCTGTAACCTTAAAAGAGTAGGTTCAGGGGAGTGGTACAGACAAGGCTGATGGAGGGGTGGGTTTATTTATTTATTTATTTTAAAGATTTTACTTATTTATTTGAGAGAGAGAGAGAGAGCATGAGAGGAGAGAGGGTCAGAGGGAGAAGCATACTCCCCGCTGAACAGAGAGCCAGATGTGGGACTCGATCCAGGGACTCCGGGATCATGACCTGAGACGAAGGCAGTCGCTTAACCAACTGAGCCACCCAGGTGCCCCGAGCCTGATGGAGGGGTTTAAAGATAAAATAAAGGAAGAGAATTTGAAGACAGCAAGTAGAAAAACCCACAAGATGTTCTGTTTTCAAGGGGAACAGAAAAATTATGTAGTATAATAGAAGAGACATGGGTCAAGGCAGAAAGAGTTGTACTATTTTAAAAACAATATAGGGAAATTACCAAAAGAATTATCTCAAATATACCATACATGTTATATATAAGTTCTTATATGGCAAGAACAAGGTCAAAAGATACATAAAAAAATAATAGAGAATTATTCTGAGTAATGATAATTTTCTCTTGAGCAAACAAATTTCTATACTAAAAATGTAGAGAAATAAGACAATTAACATGCTTAACTCTAAAAAGTTTTTGAGGGGTGCCTGGGTGGCTCAGTCAGTTAAGCATCCGCCTTTGGAGCAGGTCATGATCTCAGGATTCTGGGATCAAGCCCCATGTCAGGCTCCCTACTCAGTGGGGAGTCTGCTTGACCCTCTTCTTCTGTGCCTCCCCCCCCAATTGTACTCTCTCTCTCTCAAATAAATAAATAAATAATTGTTTTTAAGTTTTTGAAAAAATTTTGATCTTGAAACATTCATTGAGCAAAAATAAATCATAGTCTAGATATCTATATGGTCAATGAATATACTAGAAAGTCATTTAAGGATATATGGTAATAATTCAAAATTAAGTAATGACGATATAGGATGTTATAGTGATATATATAGCTAAGGGTTTCAGTCTCTCATATTTTGGTAAATTGATCACTGGATCACAAAAAAAAGGTGTGCAAAAACTGTAGATAATTTCTAATCTGATGAGAAATTACAGTATTTTGGTTATTTGGGTTGTAGCTGATCAATTAAAGTCACAACAATATATGATTTAAAAGAAGTAATAAATTTTCAAAATAAAACTTTCAGTGGAGAAAACAAAAATTACAGAGTTTTATCCCATTATTTCTAATACCCAGTTATCATTCCAGTAATAAAAAGTGAGATTTTGGGGGGAATATTTATCTTTTTAAAAGACTGGCTTCTAGAATACTACCGTGGGAGGGTTTAAGTGTTAGTAAACCTCATTTTGCCTACCTAACTTATTAGTACCCAGTTATTCTGTCACTGATGAAAATTAAATAAGGTAAGGAAACAAAAATCTTTATATCATATCTACAAATTGAATATACATCAACCAATTAATGAGATAGTGTAAAGATGACTAAATAAGCATGAAACTTGTAATTTGGTAAGCCTTGCGTCCACCCCTGTGCTCCATCCCCCACCCTTGGCATTGGAAGAGGTGCTATCGTGAAGACCTCTGGAGAGGGACTAATACTATTTTCCGAGATGACCTCTTCAAGCAGGGCCTAAAGGAAAGATCCAAGCTAAAAGACTCCATTAGATATTCCCTTGGAGAATAATATGGTTATTCTTGAAATGCTGCAAAGGAAATAACTATAGTAAATCTGATTTAAAGAGGGCAATTAAGTTAGAATTATTCAGTTCCAAGAAGTGGCTAAGGAAATATAGTCTATAAATGTAAATGCTTGTTACTAACAAATCATTCCTTTATATCACAAGTGTATGACCTAGAAAGCTATAGCTTCAGTAAACTTATGAACCTGTGTATTTACTGCTATTTCTTATTTAACCCTGTGACTGAGATTGAGAATCAAAGAAATCAGTCTATAAGAGGATGTATGTCAAATTACTAAATAAATTAAACTAGTCAATTTATGGGAAGCTTGGGATAAGAATGATACAATTCTATTGACTGAATGAATAAAGGAAACTCAGGAAATGCTTAAAGTAATTTTGCCACATCAGATTAATTCTGGGTGTTCAAACAAACATGCATTGAACATTTATTGGCCTAACATAATGTACTGTACATATTTTTTATGAAATTGACTCATTTTACTTCGATTTCTGTTTGATAACTTCAAATCCTAAACTTTCTGGATCTTTCTGTTTTGTTTTGTTTTGTTTTTTTGTTTGTTTGGTAAAATAACAAAAAGGCCAGCTTTAGGGGGGCTTATGAATTTAATCTTCTTACCTAGACATATTCACTTTTTTGCTATATCCCCAGTAGCATAAATACATATAGTTCAAAACTAAGTCAATTTTGGCTTAAGTCTCTATAACAGCTTCCTTACTTCCTGCCTTTTCTCCATTTATTCTATTAGTTAAGAATAATTTTTCACAAATTTTGAGTTTGTTACACACTCTATCTATAAAAACAATAGAGTGATCACATTTTGACAACTAATCAAAGCATGTGAGCCTTCTAAAACTTTCCATCCTTTTGTCTAGTTTGTTTTAACTTCAGTTGTACACAAAAAGTACTGATTAGTTACCTCCAATAACTCCTTATTTCCTCCCACTGTTACTGTAATAATGATATTTCTGTGCCCTGCAATCAGTACCTTCCCCAAATTATATTATCTGATTCAAGAGTCTTTAAAGATCAATTTATATATTAGAAATGCCTAGACCATCCATAACCACCCCTTCAACAAATGCCACTCCATTCTTTATTCATTATGGCAAGGTAACAAACAGTTTTCTAAGGAAAAGTTGCCTTTTTTAAAAAGATTTTATTTATTCATTTGAGAGAGAGACAGACAGAGAGAGCACAAGCAGGGGGGCAGGCAGAGGGAGAGGGAGGAGCAGACTCCCTGATGAGCTGGTAACCCAGAACCCTGGGATCATGATCTGAGCCAAAGGCAGACACTTAACCATCTGAGCTACCCAGGCACCCGAAAAGTTGCTTTTTAAATTTTCTGAAACTTAGTGATAATTTGAAAGGAATATGTGAAGAATAAAACAGTGACAGGTAAGTGACAATAATGGAAAATTTAAGCTAATAAGAAGGTGGGGGTGGCGTGTGGGTGGCTCAGTTGGTTAAGCATCCAACTCTTGGTTTGAGTTTAGGTCATGATCTTAGGATCCTGAGATGGACCCATGTCAGGCTCTGCGCTCAGCAGGGAGTCTGCTTGAGATTCTCTCCTTCTGCCCCTCTCCTTAATTGCACGTGTGTGTGTGTGCACTCTCTCTCTGCCCCTCAAATTAATAAATAAATCTTTTAAAAAAAATAAGGTAAGTGTAGCCTGATGGTGATCTTAAGTCTCTTCAAGTTCAAGTTCTATCTGATACATATTGAAGATCTGATTAACCTACCTGGGTACTCTTTTGAATATCTTTATTAGCCCATTATAAATTACAAAGACTAAATTTCCTACAATAAAATTTTAGGTGTACATTTTATTTTACCCAATATATGTGTATTTTCCTCCTTAGTGATGGTACTGAGACAAATGCTAATACCTTACTAAAATAGGAAAATTCATTCCTTATTTGTCCTTGTATTCGAAACATGTAAAACTATCTTTTATTTCTCTGTGTAATGTTTTATTTTTAATGTCGAGTAATTAAAATTAAACACTTAGAGTTATAAAATTATAAAATACTAATAAGTTCACAAAACCATAAAATCTAAACTCATTTTAAACAAATGAGTTCCTTTCCACAACCACACAAAAAAATAATTTGACCACTCAAGTTGCACTTTAAAAATTTTAAATAGGACCTCACAAACACTAATACATACTAATAAAAATAACATCTTCCTTCTTTCAAAACATTTTGGTAACTAGGCCATGTGAGGAGTCACTCAAATACTTAAAAAGTTTAAAACAAATATATAGAATATATATGCAAATATATATATTTGCAGCAGTCAATACCCAGTAAAAAGCAACTATCTACAACAGTAAGGTTGCTGGAATATATATCCTTATTTCTTAAAAATCAAGTAAAATCGGGGCGCCTGGGTGGCTCAGTTGGTTAAGCGACTGCCTTCGGCTCAGGTCATGATCTTGGAGTCCCTGGATCGAGTCCCGCATCAGGCTCCCTGCTTGTCAGGGAGTCTGCTTCTCCCTCTGACCCTCCCCCCTCTCATGGGCTTTCTCTCTCTCTCATTCTCTCTCTCTCAAATAAATAAATAAAATCTTTTAAAAAAATCAAGTAAAATCTACGGAAAATGCTTTAAAATAGCATTAACAATATTCTGTACATAGTACCTTATGCTGAAAAATGTATTATTGTTATAGAAATCTGTGTCTGAAGCTTGTATTTTTGGAAGTGGCTTCTATTGCCATCATGGTTATCATTTGTAAGAGGTTGTTGGATACCGTCTTTGTTTTCTAGTTGAGTGTAACAAACCATGGTTAGAATATGAAGACTGAAAGTTGCCTTTGAGACTAGAACCACATTATTATGATATATATGTACATATTTGGGATAGTATATTATAGCATATTGTATATTAGTATGAAGCATAACTATTTTTGTTGCCAGTTTTTCTTAGCAATCTCACAATTCCCTTTGACTAGCAATCATTTGGACTGTTCCTGTGTTAATCTGTTTAGAAAAGGACTAACATTGCATTTGGCATTTTTAAATGTTTGTTCTTTTTTGTCTGTGATAAAGGGGCAAAATTTCATAAAATACAGAATCAACAAAGTATTTTTTCCCAGACAGGGACTGGTTTAATGTGTTCAGACACTAGTGGGAAATTCTCTGAATGGCAGGATTCTTCTGTGCCTCCTCTACCTAAAAAATCCTAGAAAAAGTGAGAGTAGGTCAGGTTACTTTACAAAATATGAACCTGTTATATCTTCTCTGTGATAACCTTACCTAGGCACTCAGTCTTTGTATGACAACTGTTACTACACACGTCATTTTAGTTTTTAAGTTCAATCTAAATTCATGATTAGTTGACTTGTATGAAAAAAATGTGCTAATTTAACCTTATTAGCAAATAAATTAAACTGAAGTGTCTGAATTTCCTCTTTACAGATTTTGGGAAAACACAAACGTGTATTGTAATAGTAAAAATAAGTTGTATTTTATCCACATTTACTAACTAAAACATTTGGTCATCATGTGATATGCATCATTGGAAAGTGTTAAAAAATATCACTATCCTTAAAATCAATCATAGCACCACTGAAAATTCATTTGATTTATTTTGTTATTATAGTGACAATAAGAAATGTAATGAGATAATTTGTAAAGGACAAACACAAATTAATCCTAGAACACTGGAAAATAACCTGGAATAATGGTAACTGCCATGGGTAAAGCCAATCACTGTTCATTATATGAAGGCAATTAAATTGATCCATGACAGAGCATAGAGAAATATGAAGAGAAAAACACTGGTGTTTAAAGAAGAAAAGCTTAATACTCTCTATGAAAAAGAAATCTCTTAAGGAATAGACCTATACCTTCACAATTACAACATAGATTGCTTTGGAGCAAATATTTAACTTTGGGCTTATTTTGTTTGGGAAAGCATATAGGAAAATATATCTATCTGGCTGTTTTTGGAGTAATATTTGTGGCTCATAAATATCATCTCAAGATACTCATACATCTACCATTTTCTGAAAATAATATAATTATCACTGAAAATATAAATATTTGAATTATTTTAAAAGTTATAATTCCTGGAAAACATCAAGGGAGTTTGCAGTGTGTTGTTACCTTACATCACAGGAAAATGTCACGTGTTGGATCAATGAGTCTTGAAGAGAGCAGGAAACTGATTCCTGCTTATCTGTGTTTCCCCAGGAATGGAATGATTCTTGGATCCCTCTCTCATCTGCTATCAAAAATATCACTCATCTTTTCCCATTCTGTTAAATGTAATACAAAGGCTATGCTGATGATTTTATGTTTGCAAGGAGATAATTCCATGCACAACTTACACACAAACATGTTCCATGCTAGTTATATCTTAGGCTTTCACTAATAGTTGATGAATGAATGAAACTCCCAAAACATCCCAATTAATATCACTTTCAAAGCAAAGTCACAATACCACCATCCCTACCATCTTCTCCAGTAATAAAAACACTCCAACTCAATTATAGATAAGAAAATTAATAGGTTGACTTTAAAAAATATATTTATAAAGTTTACAATCATATGCAGTTACTGTTGTAGGAATCAATCTATAAATTGTATTTGATGATATAAATTTTATGTCATAAACAATAGAGAATATAAGAACAGGTTTATTACTGGACCATAAAATCCTGCTACTAAAGGAACACAGATTCTCCAACTGTAAAGCACGAGTACTGACTCCTGGGTCTAGTAGGATGTGAGAATAAGGCAAAAATAAGGACTGTAGACCACAGGAGCAAAAAGCATTATAAACTACAGCCATCTGCCAAGGCAACCCCCTTCCTCCAAGAATGCAAATCCTAATTCCAGTCACCCACCCTCTTTCTCCATCTGCCAACATGAGAAGTAATCGTGCCTAGTCACCTTCCATTTTCAACACCTATTAAATCTGACTAAAGTTTCCTCTCTGTTCTGCAAAGACTCAAAATGTCATCTTACAACCTTATTAGCTACACAAGAAATTCAAAGTATTTTCAGCTAAACCAATGAAGTACCTTAACTGTAAATAGCAATTTGGAAAAACAGAGAGTGAATATTCTCCCTCATGTATTCTCCTACCTCTCTTAATAGTTATTCACTTACATTTCAGGGAAACAGGCTTTGGTTATAATAAGAATTTCAAACTAGAGGCTAGGAAAGAATCAACTGTTTTGGGTGGTTTACAAACAATTTTTCTATTTAAAATTTAAAGATGAGGAAGTTGGTTTAGACTGATCTCTAAAATATCTTCCAAATCTATGATTATAATTGAATCCTGCAAAACAATAGAATGGCTATTAGGCAAATTTCCACTTGGTAGCCTCTGTGGTCCATGAGGAAACACAACCCATACTACAAAATACTGAACAGCTCAATGAAAAATCCAAGCTGATTAAGTAAAATAATTGATGTGAAGGAAAATTAAAAGAAGTTTATCTTGTTATTTATTTCAGAGTTGAAAATATTTTCTTAGAAAAATCCAAAAATCTTTAAAAGTATAATATTATTGCATAGTCTTTGCTTATTTAGATGTTTATTCTTTTTTGTAAGATTTATTTATTTATTTTAGAGAGATTGAGGGGCGGGGTAGAGAGAGCGCGGTGGGGAAGGGCAGAGGCAGAGGGGAGAGAATCCCAAGCAGACTCTATGCTGAGCATGGAGCCCAATGCAAGACTCAATTCCACGACCTTGAGATCATGATCTGAGCCCAAACCAAGTGTCGGTCCTTTAACCGACTATGCCACCCTGGAATCCCTAGATGTTTATTATATGTTATATACACATATATACATACATATATATATACACACACACACTAAGTTTCTTGAGAACTTAGTGAGAAATTTTGAGAAATACTGTCAATTTACTTATTATTTTTTAGTGTTGAAACAACTTCTTTCTTAAAAATAATAAAGCAGGCTGACAGATTTTTGCAGTCAGAATTGTATCATCCACACACTTTACCTAATTTCTGAATAGGACAAACGGACTCATGGCAATCAAATGTCAGCCTCCGCTGCCTTATACCCCCTATATTCCAAGATTCTGAGCATTCCCTGTGATTTGTTTTAACCTTCATCAATACATGGTTTCATCCCCTACCCCACTGCCATCACTTTATGCTATTTCTGTGTGAATTTTCTGTTTTATTTTAAAGAGAGTGGAAATAAAATTTCTTGGGGAAAAAAAAATAAAGGAATCTCCTGTTTCCCCTGGTGTTCAGGAAATTCCCCAATTGTGGTTGAGGGACTATGTTGATGGATCATGTCCTATTTGTAAACTCTGAAATTCTCTTCAGATTTTAGTGCGTGAGGAACTTCAGAAAGATCACTATGACGTCTCAGTGAAATCAATGTGAACATCTGCAACTCCTCCTTCTGTGTGTCTTAGTGATTACCAATTGTCCTGTATACTAAGCCAAGGAAGGAGAGTGGCTGCAGAGGGCTATTTATTCAGTGAGCTACAATTGGGCAAGGGAGAATAGACTTATCTCTTTATCTTCTGTTTACGATGTTCTCTATGAAATGCCACAGCTGATTTCTGATTTAAAAAAGCTTAATTTTTTTCATTACTCACTATAGAAGGTAATTAATTTTGCTATTTTCATTTTACCATTATAGTATTTAAAATCGAGAAAAGTCAGGTGACTTTTTAGTAGTTAAAAATCAAATAGGTGTTGGAAACAGAGGATTTATTTTTACTCCTATGCCTGTGTATCAAAATCTTAACCTGATCTTTGTAATGTGCATAATACATGTCTATAAAGTAATGATATATACCGGCCCACAACTAATAGCCTCTGAAATGCCTGGAAAATATAGTACCCAAGACTTTGCCTTTATTTCAATTTATTACCAGGGAGAAGTCCAGCTCAGAATTTAATTCATAGCATCCTCCTTTTTGACTACAAACTCCATTTTCTTCAGTTCTTTCTAAAGCTCCTTTCTGCTAAATCTGCTCTTCAGATTCTTAAAGACTACCATTGTTCATTCTTCCAACTTGTTCCTGTCTGTTGGAACTATTCTTTCTCTTTCCTCTCTAGTTTGGACCCAGTTATTTATCCATTGAATAATTCTCTATTGAGGTCATCTAGCACATTTGCATCATTATGCTTTCACCAAATAGGCTCAGCAAATTCATGTCTGGGTTAATATCAAATTGATATCTGGGTTCATCCCATTTCCAGGGCTTAATACACACACACACACACACACAGAAATCCCTCTACTGATTGGCATCATTACAAAATCATTGTTTCCTAATGGAGCCTCTAATCTCTCTCTGAATTCTTTTCATCTGCACTTGCCACCATTATTCACAGAAGATAAATTAATTATAAACACTGTATTGGTGAGGAATAGTTGTCCATAAATTCCCATACCCCAAACTAAAGCTTATGTACAGCCACATCACTAATAACCTCCTTAAATAGTAATCCATGCTACTATGCCTTAAGTCATTTCTTCCTCAGACCCTGGTCAAGTCATCATCATAAACAACTTAGACAATTTCAAAGTTTTCCTCCATATTGTCTCTTTTTCTAATCCAATAAATATGCTCATATTTATCCCCTTCTAAACAAACTAATGATTTTCCCTTGATCTTATTTTACCCCAAGCTGTGTCCAATACCTTCTTACCCAATTTTTATAAAAGATTTGTATTTACAATAATCATTTATATCCACTTCCACACCTACCATTCACTCATCAACACCTAGCATTTGTCTTCCTTCCCAAGACATCTTTTACTGAGTGAAGCCTCCTTTCACTAATTAGCATAATGCCAATTAACAAATTCAATGGACATTACCTACAGCACATCTGCTGAGCTAACATTCAAACTTGCATCAGTTCTCACTCATTTACTTTCATGATGAGTGTGTCTTACACCTCTTTGATCAACTCTTGAATAACCATGTTGCCAGTATTCTGTACCATTATCACTGTTCTTTTATTTATTTTTATTTTTTTAAACTTTCTTTTTTTTTAAAGATTTTATTTATTTATTTGAGAGAGAGAATGAGATAGAGAGAGCATGAGAGTGGGGGAGGGTCAGAGGGAGAAGCAGACTCCCTGCTGAGCAGGGAGCCTGATGCGGGACTCGATCCTGGGACTCCAGGATCATGACCTGAGCCGAAGGCAGTCGCTTAACCAACTGAGCCACCCAGGCGCCCCTATCACTGTTCTTTTAAATCTGCACCCACTTCTGTATTATCTTGGTGATTTCTTCTATGATGATAGTTTCATTTGCCATATCTGTAAGTCCTAAATCTATAATTCAAACCTCTCCCTTACCTTCGGTCTCAATATCAAAATGCATGCAGTATGTCAATGCAGAGTTACCAGTTAGGATGGGCAAAAATGGACTTCTCTTCCCATAATGATCCTTTTGGTATTTTTTTTATCCCAATTAGTGGTATCTTAATCTGTCAAATAAATCAAACTGGGACCCTAGAAGTAATTCCTTAATTCTCTTTCTCCCTTTTATCCAACAATATAGTTGCCAAGTTTAGACAATTTGACCACTTAATAGCTATGAACACATCCCTCCTCTATGTATTGAATAGCTTAATCTGCTATTTCATAATATCTAGAGACTCCCATAAACCAAAAAGCCCACCAACAAACTGGTAGCTTGGAGGCTATGTATGACTCAGACATTTTTTTCTAATATTACTAGTGTTGATCATACACAGTGATGGGTAGATAGAGAGATAGATGCTTAATATTTCATGTGTAATTGAACGTAGTACAAAATGCTTCTGGTCCCCCAATATCCATTCTACATTTTTCCCTAATAATAAGATGTTTAATGAGCAATGGTTACTCAGAATAAAAAATCCATTTTATAGCCTTCCTTGCACCTAGGCAGGTGGACATAGAATACAACTTTATAGCAGTTTCCAGTAACCTTATCTAGATGAGAACACTCTCCTCCTCCAATATCTTGTTCATTTCTTCTGGGGCCTAGACATAATGAATCACAACATTTAGAGTTAGATCCCAGGGATGGTGGAGGAATGAGCTAGACATAATCTGGCTCCATATAGTTTTGGTAGAACATAACTGACGTTCTAGCCTCGGACTGCACTTTTCAAGACTAATTTGTGAGCAATAAATAATTTCATTGTTGCTGAAACACTTATTTTAGGATATCCTGTTATTTGCAGCTGAACCTAATTCTAATGAATACACCAGATTTTTGGCTATTTTTGAAAGACTGGACAATCTGGCAATTCCATGCCACATTTCCCCATGGCAACGACTGGCTGGAGCAGAACAGCTTTCGTGTTAAAAATTCTGCATTGTCTCCCTCTCTGGACTTGTTTCTTTAATAATTAATTTTATTTGCATTTGAATATCAAAACCACTGAAATACAAGATACAATCCAATTTCCTTAATGTAACATTCAAGGCCTGTGATGATTTGGTGCCTAATCATCTTCTTAAAATCCTTTTCATCCTTTATTCTCTCCCCAAACAAACTCCTTGCATTTCCCTATCTACACCAGTCTCTTACAAATCATCTCTTCCTTGATTTAGAAATTATCTGCTGCCAGAAAGGGCCTGGAATGCTCCCCATTCCAAATAGCACATGAGCTGTAGGGGGCCCACTGTGATAGTTGACCTAAGATGTTCCTTCTTACAGGCTGCCTTCCCACTCCTCTAGGTTGGGTTACATGTCCCTTTTCCACGCTTGCAATACCCTGAGCCTAACTATTACTACATTATTTTAAAAATAAATCTCTGCGAAAGAATCTATTACTCAAAAGTGTTCTAAGTAAAAGGGCATAAGTAATATGTAGGGTGTTATTTTTTAAATGAGAGTTACCAAGAGATTGTGAAGCAGTAAACTTAAGACTATGCCCAGGAATCTGCACTTGAAACAAGCACCTCTGATAGTTTTCACATAGGCAATGCAACAACTTCATTTTGACAAGAAATATTTTTGGAATGTGAGTTCCTTGAGAAACTGTTGTATTTATCATATTATACCCAACGCCTAGCTCATTGCCTTTTATTCAATAAATGCTTGTTAACACAAGTGTCTTTCAGAACTTGGAAGAAGCAGGAATCCTTGCAGGTCATGAGGTCAATTCAATAAAACATAGCTAAGCTATATAAAGGCATCATCTCTGTTCCTTGGCTCAGTCTGACAAGCTATCAGTCAGACGTTGGTTAGTATCATCTGTGCTAAATAAAAATGTGAGTGTTTAGTGCTTTATCTATGTTTCTAACTCCTATACACAAAGCTCTATCTAGACCAGTAGTACAAATGTGTTTACTCAAAGGTAGTATTTACTTACTTATAATTGGAACTAAATATCTATGAATAGCTGTGAATGTCAATACAGCACTCCATAGATGTACCGGCCACTCAGTAATTCTAGTGACTGATCATATATACAATTTTCAAAATACTGTGTATGTTTCATTTTGATTTGAATTACCAAAACTATTGTTTTTCAGTTTAGTAACAGAACATGTTCTGATTTAACAGAGATTTAACTAATAAAAAGGTAAGAGGTTATTTTAACATCCCTACTTTCAGATGCCTTGTCACCCTAGATGTTTTTCTCATTGGTCTAATTCCCTAAAAATCACATAGGAAATCATTTGTCTTCATGTATAAGCCAAAGGTTTGGGAATATTATAGGAACATGTTTTAAATTAAATCTAAATAAGTACGTGGGCACCTGGGTGGCTCAGTCGGTTAAGTGTCTGCCTTTGGCTCAGGTCATGATCCCAGGGTCTTGGGATCGAGTTCCGCATCAGGCTGTGCGCTCAGTGGGGAGTCTACTTCTCTCTCTCCCTCTGTCCCTCCCCCACCACTGTGCTCATTCTTTCTCTCTCTTTCTCTCAAATAAATAAATAAAACCTTTAAAAAGAAATCAGCTTGAGTTAAAAGACACATGCTTACAGTTAGGGCATATACTATCAATGTGAGGAATAATCATTCTTTCAACCACAGATCAAGCTGCTCCAGGATCATCCCTGGCTACTTCTTGTCCCTCTGTAAGAGGGACACTTGACTTTCATAAGGCCTCTTTGTAACTTTTTCTACTATTTTTGTCCATCACTTCTTGTACATGTCCTTGCCAGACTCCTCTAAATACTCTAAACCACATATGCACTTGGGTTTTCATTTTCCTTCTTTTTTTTTTTTAAGATTTTATTTATTTATTTGAGAGAGAGAGAGACTGAGAGAGAGAGAGCATGAGAGGGGGGAGGGTCGGGAGGGTCAGAGGGAGAAGCAGACTCCCCGCCGAGCAGGGAGCCCGATGCGGGACTCAATCCCCGGACTCCAGGATCATGGCCTGAGCCGAAGGCAGTCGCTTAACAAACTGAGCCACCCAGGCGCCCTTCATTTTCCTTCTTAATAGACCTTGAAATTTCCTTCTTAATGCCAACAATTAGTCAAACTGAGGGTTCCCATTAACTGTGCAGGTTTCCTGACTAATGTCTCGGGGTGATATATTTTAACCCTGGGCACATTTTTAGAGTACCATAATAAGTATCTTCAATTTGGCACTGTCTCCTTAAACAGTAACTTTTTCATTCTCTGGGCTGGTTTTCAGTATCAGCTAGAGGATAGGTATATTAGAACTAGTTTACCTGTTCACACAAGTTTAAAGATTTTAGGGTTGGCTTAAAAGAATTGTAGGGCGCCTGGGTGGCTCAGATGGTTAAGCGTCTGCCTTCGGCTCAGGTCATGATCCCAGGGTCCCGGGATCGAGTCCTGCATCAGGCTCCCTGCTAGGTGGGGAGCCTGCTTCTCCATCTGCCTCTGCCTCTCTCTCTCTGTCTCTCTGACTCTCATGAATAAATAAATAAAAAACATTAAAAAAAAAGAAGAATTGTAATTAACTATACAATTACTCTTAATGTGATAGAATATGCAGAGCCGTATTCTGAGTCTTCTAGGCCTTAGGTTAATTGTAAATAATAGATAAACATGAAAATGCATAGGAAATATTCTTCAAGCAATCTCATAACTCAGAAATATAATATAAAACTAAACCTTAATATAAGTGAAACCGCTCAAACATACATTTTACTGAGTAAACAAATTAAATAGAACAAATAACCTTTGCAAATGAGTTGCACTTTCATTATACAGAAAAACTGTGATGGTAAAGTACTTATGCCATAATATTAGTTTGCTGAAATAATGTGATTCATAATTATCTATAGTCCCATAGAATCAAATAGCCCAATTTACAAAATGTCTTCTTACATCTAAATAACAGAGATTCACTTCTTCTCTTCATGATCAGTAGGATAAAGGTCTTAAGGTTTCCTTAGTTTAGAAGGCCAAAATGACTATGCTCTCCTGGCATTTTTGTCCTACCCCAACCCCCGAACATACATACGGAAAGAGAAATTATCTCTGCAGCAGCATTCTTGCTACACAGCTAGGGTCAAAATCACATTTAATTTTATCTCAAAGTGGTATCAACCATAATGTATCACAGAAGTGGAAAGATGCAAGCTGTGTTTACAACACAAAGGCAACAGAAGTCCATTATTTGTTTCCTGTCAACTCCTTTGATCCCTACAGCACACTTGGGAGAGTTTTTCACCTCTTGTCCAGAGGAGTAATGAGCAAATAGTACATGTATTTTTCCTTTAAATTTGAGTTTTTTATTTTCCTCCCAAACACTCACGGATTAGGTAGGAGCTCTCTTTCAGTAAATCAACAAAATTTTTGATGTCTCTAAACATGGATTAAATACTTTAGCAAAAAAAGTAAACGTTCTTAGAATGAATCTGCTTTTAAGAAATTTTAAGAAGATTCTGAATAACAGAGCTTATTTTTTCTGTCAAAAGAGAAAAATTTTCTGTTCAGTGATCATGAAAAATACACCCAATCTTAATTTTAGCTGCTGATGTGAATCCACCAAAATGTTTTAAAGCCACTAATAAAATCAAATAAGCAGGATCCTTTGTAGAACCCATAGGAATTTAAGATTTCAGTGTAGTTTAATTAAAGTTTATAATATGGAAAAATAGTTTATTTTTTATGTTTTCAGTTGTTTCTGCTCTAATATTTACATTATAGCCCCAAATTAGCAAATGAATTTCAAATTCATTTACAAAACAGTAAATGTCCTCAAAATTTTCTAAGAATTGAAAGCTTTCTTTTTAACAATGAACTTTGTAATTTCTTGAGGATGATAATTAATAATTGCCTATGAATAAGACTTTTTAAAATATAAAAAAAGATTACAAGAATTATAAAATATGACTAAGAAAAGAAAATCAATGTTGAATAGCTAATCCTCTTTGGCCTAAAGCAATTTGGGTCATGATGTGATTGAGTTTAATAGAAACTGACAATTCTTAGTACATATTTTTAATGAAATCTTAAATTTCAGAATTATCTCGAAAACGCAGAAACTCAAGTCTTATTTGCAAGTGTAATTTGACACTTATTTCAGTGCTGTGTGGTACGCATTTGGCAAATCTCACATAGGTAAAACATTTATGCCAGTTTTAATATTAACAAATAGGTTTAGTATATCTATAACAAAGCTAAAATAAACTATGTAAATGCACCATTTTTATTCTCATCATTCTTTTGTACTTATAAACTAAAGAAAAAAAGATGGTTTTTCTCTGTTTCAATACAGACCTATATTCAGTGTTGCTCTGTCCCATTCCATCCTTCAAGAGACAGTGCCTCATGCCCACACTGTAGGGGGTATGTGTGCTCATGGTAGGAGAAAATATTTCCTGAAAGACTCCAGTGGATTTTTAAAAAATCTATTTGTAGCCACATTTCTTTTGCTGAATTATAGCCTGTGACTTGTTTACCTTTTGTGTAAATCTAATTTTATATAGATCTATTTCTAGCTCTACCTATCAAATATATTATGATTAACTCATCAAAAAGATAAAGCTCGATACACTCTTTGAAAGGTAGCCACCTTAGGTCCCCGGTAGCTCGCCGTGATCGTACAGTGGTTAGTACTCTGCGTTGTGAAAGCTAGCCACCTTTATCCCCATAGCAAACCTAGGAATGGAAATATTTATTTACAAATATCATGCTTTGTGGTTTGGAAAATATTTGTCTTAGGAAGAGTATGGGTTCTGAAACTATGCTGAAAATAATGATTTTTCCTTGCCACTCTGTAATCATATTTAAAGCATAAAGACATGTATTTTTATAAGTATTTTATAAGTACTCATTCAGTCATCTAATATTAGTCATCTATCATTCTCCAAATAATCAAGGAGGATAAAAGATATATAAGACATGAGCCTTGCTCAAGAACTTACAATGTCAATGGGAATTAAAGGGTACAGATTTGCTAATGAATAATAATATCTATTTATCACTGTGAACATAGGTATGAATTATTTTAAAAGAAGGGAAAAGGTGAATCCCTCAACATGTAGAATGTGCTTACTGATTTAACAAAACAGTAGCAAATTTGATCAAATTGACCTTTTGTTTCATTAAGTATGGTGCTAACTGATAAGTTCAGATGGAAAATCAATCAGCATTTTAACACACCAAATTTGAGGAAATAAACTTGCTTATAAAGTTGGGTAAGAAAGTAACCCCAAGTTACAGATTTAAGGACCTGCATACTAATCAGGATAGACCATCAGTTTATTATTAGTTACGTTTTATTTGTAAGGCTAACTAAGTCCATATAAGAAAAAGACAACTCATTAAAGACAAGTCTGACTGGGATAATTTAGAATTGTACACTGTTTTCAAAGAAGCTCTATTGTGATCAATTAATCTAATTCCCATGAAATGGGGCTAAATGGCAAATCTTCCAAAACCAGATTAATAGAGAAAATTTGTTCAATGGAGTATTCTATATTTATTGAAACACAATCTATTTTGAACCACTAGGTCATGAGGTAGTGATCTATCCTGTGCTTCAACAGATGGCACAATTGAAGAAAGTCCAAGCTCCTCATGGTAAATGGAACACAATTTGGACTCAGAAATGCCTGAAAGCCATAGGAAGTAAATATATGGCTTCTCTTTTTGTTTTATTATCATTATCATTTCTCTGGATTTAACAATTAAAATTAACAATTTTCTGTCAGAAGTAACCAGCTCTAAGCCTATTATTTTATACCACTATAAATTTAGTTAAGATCTGAGCTTGTTTTCTTTTCCCTCCTAGATTAGGTACATCAGGCAATTCTCTCTTTTGCCCCTCAAGTCTCTAAGTAAGTGTTCTGAAAAAAGAAACAAATAAACAAAGGGAGGTAGGTGACAGGAGGGTAGTGGCTTCTGAGGTCAGTAAGTGTGGGAAATATTACACACAAACATTTCTTACAGAGATTCAGAGTATTTCTTGAAATCAGTGAAGTCCTATAGTAAAGACTATTACTTAAGTTATATAATGCAGTATTTCTCCAAATTCTGAAGTCAAGAAATCATTTTTAGAGGCCACAGATTTTTTATATCACCTGGACCTTTGGAATCATGGAACATGGTTTTATAAATGACACAGTCAACACAGATTATATTGGAAGTCATTCATGGGAGAAAGAGAATGTTTCCTATCCTAAGCAAATGTATTCTGACATCTTAGCCTGCTTCACTTTTGGCATTGGAAGGTGAAAAGAATTGCCTTCCAAAATGATGGCATGGATTATTAGTACTTTCACAGTAGCAACAGTATTATATTATAGATTCATCCAAAGATAGGTGTTATGCCAAGCAAAAAGAACTGTTGTCCCTGGTATACAACTAATATAGAGTTTTCAAAACCAAATATAGTAATTGCTCTAATTCTGTAATTGATTTTGATGGAGAATTTGCCTTATACAAACACTAGTCTAAATTCCCTTTCCAGTTCTATTGGACACCTTGGAAGCTGCAAAAAGGCAAAATTCCCCATTTTCATTTTCTGATATGATGGAGAAGCAATCTCTCTGATTGTTTATTTAAAATTTTTTTTAGAAGTGAGTTGAGTTACAATTTTGGAGAGCATAGCATAACAAAAACTTGTTGAATCACTGTGTTGTACATCTGAAACTAATGTAACATTGTGTGTCAACTGTACTTCAATTAAAAAATAATGATAAAATGGGTGCCTTACTGGTTCAGTCAGTAGAGCATGCGACTCTTGATGTCAAAGTTCTGAGTTCAAGCCCCACACTGGGTTAGAGATTACTTTAAAAAATAATAATAATGATAAAATAAAATGCAAAAAAAAAAAAGTGTTAGCTGGTTCCATGGCATATCTTATTTATATGTAATTAGAAGCACTAAGAAACATTCTTCCTGCCAAGGATCCTGTTGAAATGCTAGCATTAAAAATTCACTCAGAAGATGTGGTATATATATACAATGGAATATTATGGAGCCATCAAAAAAACGAAATCTTGCCATTTGCAACGACGTGGATGGAACTGGAGGGTATTATGCTAAGCGAAATAAATCAATCAGAGAAAGACATGTATCATATGATCTCACTGATATGAGGAATTCTTAATCTCAGGAAACAAACCGAGCGTTGCTAGAGTGGTGGGGGGTGGGAGGGATGGGGTGGCTGGGTGATAGAGATGGGGGAGGGTATGTGCTATGGTGAGAGCTGTGAATTGTGTAAGACTGATGAATCACAGACCTGTACCTCTGAAACAAATAATACATTATATGTTAAAAAAAAAAAAAGAATATAGTAGGAAGGGAAAAATGAAGGGGGGAAATCAGAGGGGGAGACGAACCATGAGAGACTATGGACTCTGAGAAACAAACTGAGGGTTCTGGGGCGGGGGATGGGTTAGCCTGGTGATGGGTATTAAAGAAGGCACGTATTGAATGGAGCACTGGGTGTTATATGCAAACAATGAATCATGGAACACTACATCAAAAACTAATGATGTGATGTATGGTGATTGACATAACATAATAAAATTAAATTAAAAAATGCATTTATTTGTTACTATACTGTTATTAAATATTTTTAAATATCGTACCTCTTGCAGAGAATTGTTATATTAAGCAATTTTGTCATACCGAAGTGCCATTTAGCTTGAGTGTTTTAGTTTTGGTTTGTTTTTTCTTTTCCTTCTGTGCATTGGCTAAAATCAACTACAGTGCAGAAATTTAAATGAAGCTTAGGAAGTGGAGGCACAAAAGGAAGATAAATGAAATTTTAGAATGTCAGTTACTGTCCAGTAATTGAACAAGTTGGTAAAGGGTGGTAAATTTAATTGTGTCAAATTAAAAAAATATATATGTGTTTATTTTAAGGTGGGTATGGATGGGGAATATAGCAAAACAGCATTATAAACCTGCCATCCTAGGAAAAACAACAACATGGACGTCAGAAAAATGTCACAGAAGGTTGGAGTGGATAGACATAGATAATCTCTCATCAAATACATGGTTGTGTAGTTAAAATGCATTTGTTTTAAAGTCCCTCTGATCTGGCTTTGCATTTTGGCTCTGCACTGAGCAGTATTCTCCCAGGCAAGTTGCTTTCTAATCCTCAGATTCTTTATTTGAAAAACAGTGATTTTTAAAAATGACCTACTATTGGGCGCCTGGGTGGCTCAGTTGGTTAAGCGACTGCCTTCGGCTCAGGTCATGATCCTGGAGTCCCTGGATCGAGTCCCGCATCGGGCTCCCTGCTCGGCGGGGGGTCTGCTTCTCCCTCTGACCCTCACCCCTCTCATGTGCTCTCTCTCATTCTCTCTCAAATAAATAAATAAAATCTAAAAAAAAAAATTAAAAAAAAATGACCTACTATTTATAATTGTTTTGAGGATTATGTAAAACTATTTATGCAATAGAGAGCCACGATTAATGGCTAATGCTTTCTGAAATTTCATAACGTATCAAAACCTCTTATAAGCACTTTAACTGTATTAACACATTTAATATTCACGGCACTGCTATGAAGTAGGCACTAACATTGTCATTTACATTTTACAAGTGAGAAAATCGAGGAGCAATAAGGTTAATAACTTGGTCAAGTTCACACAGCTAGCCAGAGCTAGGATTAGAATTGATACAGTCTAATTCCAGAGATGGGACTGTTAACCACTCTAATAATTCTTGATCAAACATGATTAGTTTATTGTCAGTCTTCTTCAATCATTATTTTATCCCTGGCCGACTCTATACACATTTATAATTATAATCTGATACAATTCCCTGACATAATTTAAAATATAAAACACTGAATGGAAAAAACTTAGATAAACATCCTGTATAATTTTGAAAATTTTATGTAATTTGCATAGAGCAAAATAATTGGAGATATTATAATGACTATATTAATACTTTATTTGAGCTTTATTAGAGGAATTTAGAGTTAATCTGGTCCAGGAATTCACAAACTACCTTCTACAGGCCACATCAGTCCTGCTGCCTGTTTTTATGCCACCTGTGAGCTAAGAAGGGTTTTTACATTTTTAAATAGTTGGGAAAAATAAATAATATTTTGTGACATATAAAAATTCTATAAAAATCCAATTTCAGTGTGTATGAATAAAGTTTTAAATTTTGTCAATACATACTTTTGGAAATTTGTTTCCTTTCTTATTTTATATTATATATATATATACATGTATATATATATACACATATATATACTATATAGTATGTATATAATGTATATAATGTCCTAGATTGTGCTTCTTAATCTACAAAGCCTGAAATACTTAATCAGGACCACTACAAAGAAAGTTCTTTGATTTCTTTATTCCAGTCCAACAGTCTCATTTCAGGTATGAATTAAGAGCCTTGTCTAGGATCACAGAGCTAGTTAGAGGATGACTTGATCCATAATCCAGGCCTTCTGATTGTAGGTTCATTGTTGTGGACCCCATAAATAATCCCAAAGACTCTGAACTCTCACACCATAAGGCTGTGTTGTGAAAATCTAAGCAGAGTTCTCAGTCAGCTTTTAACTTTCCTTTTAAAAATAAACTGAGATATTTACAACATGTCATCACACCTATTCAGAAAGAACTGAAGCCACTCAGAGCCTTATGATGAGGGAAAACTATCCTTATACAATGTCTAAAATGAAAATTTGAGTTACATCAGGACTACAATAAATGAAAGGTTATCACAATTTACTTAGAAAATTAAGGTCAATTACACTTACATTGTAAAGGATTAGTGACAGTTACTGATGGTGAGCTGAATAGTACATGTGGATAAATGGTTCTATGAAGAAAACATGAAATACATGTCATTATGCTGTCTATTCAAGGGTTGGACTAAATGCCAAATGTGTCAGAGGGTTTTTAAAAAATACAGAGTTGCCCACCAGCAAGGGTAAAATGAAAGCTTTCATAATGGAGTCCAACCTTTGACCACCAACTAAGAATGGCCTGATCTTCATTCTTGTCTTATTATTGATTACTAAAGTTCATCTTCCTTTGTCAGAAATCTTTACTCTTGGATGAAAAGAAGAAGTATTTTGTCACTTGCAATGGGTAAGATTAATTGCTTCTTTCTCATTCAGAATTATGCTTATTGGGCGCCTGGGTGGCTCAGTTGGTTAAGCGCCTTCGGCTCAGGTCATGATCCTGGAGTCCCTGGATCTAGTCCCACATCAGGCTCCCTGCTCAGCGGGGAGTCTGCTTCTCCCTCTGACCCTCCCCCCTCTCATGTGCTTGCTCTCTCTGTCTCTCTCTCTCAAATAAATAAATAAAATCTTAAAAAAAAAGAATTATGCTTATTAAAACAAAGAGCTTAAGCATTTCAATTTAAAGTTTACATTGTATGATTGTTACAAGCTGTTTTTACCCTTTCCCATACTATTTTTTCTGTTTTCAATTGATTTTCATAAATGAATAGTTTGCTAGGTTTTATATATAATTTTCTGGTTTGAGGGAAAATGTATAGATATTAAAGATATTACACGTTTCATGACTTTTTCATGTCATTTGTCTCTAAAATGAACTTTATATTCAATTTTGAGTAAATCTGCTCTGAAGATAGAATATACCAGTTAAATGAAACCATAGGCTTAGTTTTTAATTTTATCAAATGGAGTCATCAATTAAAAGCTAGTGATAAATTACAATTCTATATTTTCCTCCCTAAACTACTCCTGAACTCCATATGCCCATGTTCAACAGCCTACCTAGAATATGTAAATAGACATCTCAAAGTTACCATGTTCAAAATCCAGCTTCTAAACCTACCACCTGCTTCCTCCAGATTTTTTTTTATTGAGAAATAAAAGACACCACCATCAAATTGTTTGATAAAGAAAACACACACACTCACATACAACTATTTTTTCTATCTTTCACTCATATCTGCTGCAATACAGAGTGCTGTTGACACCAAAAATATACCCACCAGCTCTCCACACTTCCGTCCATCTCCATTACTGTCTCTATTGTACAAGATACCATCATGTCTCTCCCAAACTGTAACAGCAGCTCCTTGCCTTCATATAATTCATTCTCACTAAACAAGTGAAAATGGATATTTAAATATACTGCTTGGACCATAACACTTGACTGCTTAAAGCTCTCTGTTATATTTAAAATCTAAATTCTTTGCTATGGCTTATAAGGCATTATCCAGCTTCTCTCTGTCTCTTCAACTTCAACTCTGCCTATGGTCAGATACCAGCCACTCTAGCCTTCTTTCTAGTCCGCAAACATTCCATGCACATTTTTAAATCAGGATGTTTTATAGTTGGTGTTTTATTTGCCAGGATCTCTCTTGCTCCAAGTCTTCAAATGATTGTTACCATTTTCACTCAGTTCATGCATTATCTCAGATAGGACTTTCACGATCATTTTTAAGAAGAGATTATCAGCCCCTTCTCCATTTCATTTCATTCATGGTTCTTCATTATTCAAGTTTATCTTAACTATTATTTTTGTTTTGTTTTCTGTAATCCCCCATAGAATGTAAATTCAGATGAGCAGAAATCTTGTCTGTTCTGCTTAGCTTTAGAGCCTCTGCATAAGTGCCTGTCACATAGTTGATAATAAATATATGTTGAATCAAACAAAGTAAAATTTCCATCATCCATAGTTGTTTTTCTTTCTTTTTTTTGCTTTTTGTTTTCTAAATTTTGCATGATTAAGATGCATCTTCTTGACACCAATGCTATGTTTCCTCCTTAGACAATTGTGTTAGTCTTGAGGAATATAGTATTATAAAGGTGGTAGTCAAAACATTTCTCAACCATGATTTAAAAGCCAACATAAATATGGACTGAAATTTCTCTTCTTTATATATGTCATACTAGTATAAGATATTATGAACTAAAAAAAACTGAGTTTATAAAAGAAAGTAACTCTGTTTCCAATTTATGTGTTTGATTACTCATCAAGTGTGTAAATTGGGCTTGCAGGGATAGAAATTTAATAGGCACCATATTAGCTATTCATGTAAAAATGCTGAAAAAAATGTTCTCTATTAATAAAAAGCTTGTGGCATAAATAATTTGGGGCTGGCTAAAAGTGATGCCACACTTACGCAAATCATGTTCAAAAGTGCTCTGATCTGACTTTCTTCTTAATTTGATGTTATAAATTTTAAGTTATAATAGTAACATGACATTCCATGTAATTCATTTCTTGGGGATTATTGCTGCTTCCAGCTGTTAATTTCTTGGCTTCAAGTCTTATTCCTCATAATATTACACCATAAGATGTATTATCCTCCTGGAATACTCTGCTTGTTATGTCTTAATGTCTAATTATACCAAATACCATCTGTAACATGAAATTTGATTGTTAGAAAAATGACCATTCTAGTGAAAAATACAAATGTCATAAAAACAAAGTTTTGTTGAAAAATAACAAAATATAAGGTTTTCTGACTCCAATAATAATAATAATCATAATAATAATGTCAATTTTCATTAAAGCATGTATCGAGACACCAGAAAACATTTAGTCATTCAGGAAATAGAGGGATTAACAGCATTAAACTCTTTGCTGTAGTAATTTCATTTCCTTTAGATTCATCTGATAATGAATTAAACCAATTTAGATACATTTAGGATCCTTGAAAAGTTCACTAACACTAATTTACAACTCCATGATGACAAACCCATACTTAACCATTTTCTGTATGAGCTACCAAAACACAAACTGGTGCTAAATATATCCAATTAAAGTTAACTGGACCCACAACTGAATCAGATTAGCTATAGAAATTATGTAACTGAACAGAAACTAGCAAATAATTATTATATGATACCATTTCATATATTATACAACATATATTTAGATACAATAATTTAGTCATGTAGGAATAATTATAATTGATAAAAATAATTATTTTAATAAATAAAAATGTGCAGCCTAAAACATGGATTCTATTTTAGTGTATAGGCAATGAATTTTCAAATTCATTCACTATTTTGTAATCTTATTGTTTTATGGCAAAATAATTTTTGGTGGTAAGATATTTTATGGTGCTAAGAAGTTCTTTGTATTTATATATAATTTATTCAAATCATATTGCTATCATAATAATAAGCATTACTTTCTCATATCATGTGCAGTTTGGAAATGTTAAAAAGATCTCGATTTAAAAAAAAGAAAGTACACAATAAGTATCACAGAATCTGGTAAGAGCCATTACTGTTTATGGTAACAGTGGCCCCTTACACTCATCTCCCTTTCCTGGGAGGCAGAGACTGCTTCTCTGATAGCAGTATGGATTAGCCATTTATCACCTATATTTGAGGCACTTCTCATTTTTCACTATATTTTGACTTTTTCTATCGATATGCTGCAGCTGAACATGTTTCCTTCCTGTATTCTTCTGCCAAGAAAAGAAATGGAATTAGAGGCAAAGGGAATAAGGCATAGAAGTGAATAAATGTATGATTTTTGCTTATTGCTTTCTGCATGTTAAACATTTGGACCATACTACTAAGTAACTGAATATCAGGTTTCACTAAAGAGCAAATGGCTATGGGATTATTAGCTTTACAGTAAAATTATAAAAGTATATTTAATATTACATTAAAGTTACTGTAATGTATTTTATGTATATAAACACAAATCAAAGCCAAGTAACCAAAGATAACTATTCTGAAATTCTTATGATATCATAAAATATTTTATTCAATTTCCCAAACTGATTTGATTTCTCAAATAATTAAAATTGAAAAATTATCATTCACTCAAGGTAAACATTGGCTTGATTGTCTCTTTTCGGAATGATTAGTTAAAAAACTTAACTGAAGTTACAAAATTGCAGACATTACTCCCATTTTACAGAAAAAGAAAGAAATCTAGCAAAGTACTTAAAGTTCCTCTTTCATTTAAAAATATTGTTTTAAGATTTTAAACTATTCATGTAACATCTAATAAAACTGATGTGACCATTGCATTTTTCCAAATGGCTAAAAACTTAAACTACTCCAAAAAAGAAACAAAAACTTTTATAGTGGTATTCTTTAATAATTGCAAATGATGTACTATTCTACAATTACAAGGATGGATATATCTCAGTTCTGTAGGTTGTAAACTCCTTAGGTTAGAAATGCCTTATTCTCTTTTTCTAAAAGAGCTTCTGCAGTATTTTTCACATAGCAAGTGCCCAATTAATGTTGTCAATTGAATATTTAGGTTCTAACTCATTCAAAATTCTTTAAACTATTAGATAATTTTCCTCTTGTAAACTTTGTGCAAAGTTCAAGTTGGAAATAAAATTATATTTCAAGTACGTAATATAGCATATATTTAACAAATAAATGGAAGAAAGAGAGTAACTAATTAGATGATTGAGGTCTAAGCCAATATACTGAAATTGCCAGTCAATTGAGGCAAAGGGTTATATTGAACTTCAATAATCTAAGATGATTTTTTTCAGTGGTTCATTTCATTATACAATTGTAGTTCTTAAATACTTAATCTATAATTATCTTAACTATTCAATTTTTTTTTGAAACCCCATCAAATTTTGATTGGTCATAGTAGAGTCAATATTGGTTCAGGTTTCATGATTGCTCTGTAACATGTGTTTTCATGGAATTATTTATTGGCATATCTTTAAGTTTTGATACCAAGAAGAAAGTCCTGCATGTCCTGTATATTACTTTTTATATTAATAATATTTTTGGTGATAAAAGAAATAAATAAAAGAAATAGCTAAAAGAAAATGCCAGGCAATTATATGAAAAATTTAATTTTAGCCTTTTTTTTTTATAGTTCAGCGCCACATTGAAGCAAAGCAGATAAGTTAAAAATCTTGAATATGTGTTTATTATATCTACTGATACCATACAGAGTTAGTTCATCTTTTAAAAATTAAATAATATGTTGCACCTGAATAATGTGTGCTAAGATTAAATCTTTAGCACATTTTATATTTCCATTTTTCTCCAAATAAGCTTACAGATTAAAAAATATTTATAAATTAGCTAGCAAAAGAGCTGAATTAGAAACCAATATTCTTAATATTCTACCAACACATTAAAAACGCACCCTTCCAGTATCCACCCTTGCACTTTTATCCACCTCTTTGTACATACCAAATAACATTTATTATCAACCTGAAAAAGCTAAATTAACAAACTGTCCTTGGAATCACCAATATAATTTTTAACACTTATTAAAATACCTGACAATTTTAATTACATCTGAAGAAATACTGTTAAGAAAAAGAATCCTGTTATGTTAATATTAGATCAGCCATTCCAGCTTCCTCCTGGGTAAACATGTGAAAATGGTTAAACAATAAATTTCTATGGCAACAACTTAAATTCTAGGATATTCTTAGTTACAGCAGCAACCACAGAAGCTACTAGTTTCTTCAAAGCAATGGAACTAAACAAGATATTTCCTTTTTTCTTCCTTTTCCATCTGGTACAACTAAAATCTCTTTTACTTTGATGAATTAAATATGATTTAACTAGAAACAAGATACCTCAACTAGTGCACGTGGCAGCTACAGGTATGTGAACATTTCACATAAAGACAACAAAAATAAGCTAGGCACTTCTAAATGAAAGTTATGTGCTAAGACCATATATATAGTATGTATCCTGTAAACTAAACTAATACATAATATATATTACTTTAAAGCAAACTAATATATATGGCTATATATTAGTTTATATATATGTATATATATATAATTGTGACAGAGATTCTTTATCAAAATTAAAAAATTCTCTAATAATGGATGTTCTTTTACATTAAAGCATTGCTTATGTTTTCTACATGGATTTTTAAACATATATTAGTGTTTATTAAAATATTTGATAATTCTAATATTTTAGAATCAATAGATAACTTAATGATTTGAACATCTATAATTCATAAATGCATATAGCAATTCTTCTTTTTTCTTATATGTTGCCTTTTTATACATTCTTGGAGAACACACTAAAGTTATCCCCTTTAAATGTAGGGCAATTTTCTTTTGCTGAAGACATATTGGAAATATAAAGGGCTACCAATACGTACTCAATTAAGAAGATACAACTTGGGTTTTTGATTTGTTATAAAGTATTTTTACAGCTATATATATATTTTTAAGGATACTCTTCTTTAAGAGTTTATCCTGTTAATATATATGATCACGCCATTCAAACAATGAGGTTTTATAGTATGAGGGAAATTGGGTTTAAATATCGCTCCGGTATCTACCAGCTATGATCTGAGTTATTGCGTATTTCCTTAAGCCTCAATTTTTTTTCTCATCTGTATAATAGAAATAGCAATATTATATTAAAGTATTCTGTATTTGTAAGAGTTAAATTAAATAATTATGTAAACTATTTAGCCCATGCCTGACACATGATAACCACTAAAAGCTGTTAAAGCTAGTATTTGAAAAATAAGTTTACTCTTTAAACTTTGTCCTCTATATCATAATTTATTTTTAATTAGTATGAAGAAAACTTCTTGCCCTAGCGAACGTCTTCTAGGAGAAGTTCTAGTTTCCTGACTTAGACTAATCATGTTATTAGTTTTAAAAATTACTATTATGCCTCACTAGATATTTCACCAAAGATGTAGAATATCTACCATCTTTTCTTTTCCTTCTTAAGGTTATAACATTGTTCAATATGACTCTTCTCCTCCTCCAACTTTTCCATTACAAGTAAATCTGTTGATTGCTTACAGGGAACCCGGTTGTATTTTCCAAAAAAAAAAAAAAAAAATTAAGGCCTTTGTAAGAAAAATAAATAAACAGCCCATAATATTTGTCAGCGGATAGTAAGTTCCAATTTTATCACTATGAAATGCACTCCACAAATAAAAGAATCAAGAGAGAAAATGATGAATGGCCTTAACTCTAGCCACAGTTTATAATAAAGATTTTATTTAAAAACTGTTAAAATAAATAATACATACTCCAGAACATCAGTGTTCTGGGAAATTACTTCACTTTAAAATATGAGTTCTAGAAGGCAAATCTTACTACTACTGCTCTGGGGGCTTTCATTAGCTTATATATATATATATAAAATTAAAAAAAAAATCTGTGATCTGCAGTCTTTTAACATACTTCTCCAGGTGGATATGTGGTGGAATGCAGACCCCCATCAATATGTGTAGTTTTGTTTGCTTTTTGTTCCTTAACTGCTAATAAAATAGACTGCTTAGAAATCCCAGAGGAATATGATTGAAGCCAGGTTACATTGGCTCATAAAATTCAAACAGTCCAATGCTTTTCTTGTTAATTACTAGACCACAACCAGAAATACTAATGATGGGAAAGAAACACTTCTTTAGGATAATGATTGATTTCCATAAAGATGAGTGCTTTAACAAATTCCAGTATGCAGTTGTTGGGGCGGGGAGGGTGGGTGGGCACTAATTAGTTTTACCGTTTTCAAGCAGATGTTGAATTCAAAACGCCAGCAGCATCTCAAATGCCAGTCATTAGGGCTGTCTTTCATCGAAGAGTGCTGACCAATGAAATCTCCACTCTGTTTAATGAGACCGATCTAGGCAGAGTCAATTAAATCAAATCTCTACTATCATCCTTAATATATCTGCAGTGTGTGCAGCACCAGCAGAAGCAGCAGCGAGGGATTTTCAGTATTAATAAAGGGATTCACTGCCGCATAAGGAGAGGGAAAAAAGGGGCTGGGGGAGGGTGTGTTGGGGAAGACCTTACTTTATGGATAGGGGAAAGCTGGAAAAGCCCGGGTGGGGATGGAGGAGGAGGGCAGCTACGTAAAGGATAAAAAGCTAAGTAAAACTGTTAGAGAGAGAGCCTAGATAGGGCTCTAGAAAGGATCCACCCCCACCCGCCCCCCCCCGTCCCTTCCACCGCAAATCCAATTTACCAATTGCAAACATGAAGCTGGAAAAATGTAAGGACCCAGAGTTGAAAACATTTTCACTTTAATACTGAAAAAATATGCCATTATAAAATCCTCGAATAGAATTAGTAAGTTTCACGTGCTTCCTCGGTTCTTTTTTCCTACTGTATAAGTAAGATTTACACCAGCACAGAATTGCTACCATAAGATCGCAGCCTAAGCACTAGAATGACATTAATTGGTCATGCTTAACTGCCTCAAAATCTTTTTTTTTTAATAATTACACTGATACTATAATAGAAATCATGGGTACTTATTTTACATTCAGATGGAAGGCATTATTGGATATGTATAGAAAAATATTCCCCCTCAAAAAAAAAAGTAAAACATCACCATCAAAATAAAAGAAAGAACCCAAAACAACCCATAAAAACGTCGCTCAACAAAATACATTTTTAACTCATAAAATGGACTGATGATTAGCCATGCAAATGTCTTAAATAAAACCTTTACATTTTTTTTTTTCACAGTAAACGTACGTACGCTCTGAACTGCCTACCGATCACAAATAATGGCGAAATGGCACTTTCTGATTATACTGTGTTTTGTTTATAGAAAGTTTGATACGATGGGACTTATCAGGTAAGAGGGTGGGTGCTGTGAACGTGACGCCGGCTCCAGTCGCCAAGGAGGGCAGCGTCCCTGGAGCGCGTGGTTTCCATGCGAGCCATGCA
Organism: Neomonachus schauinslandi; assembly: GCF_002201575.2. NCBI lineage: Eukaryota > Metazoa > Chordata > Mammalia > Carnivora > Phocidae > Neomonachus > Neomonachus schauinslandi. The sequence goes on along the minus strand of NC_058405.1, from coordinate 24,752,940 downwards.
GCACTTTTTGTTTTTGTCAGAAGTCAAAGTTATTTATTTACAATACATTCATGCCTTCGTGCATCTGCCCATCCCTGCATAGCCAACAGGGAGCCATCACGCCCCCCTCCTCACGGGGCCAATCCACAGGGGAAAAATAGATATCTATCTCTCTATATAGATGTGGGTATATGTATATACGTATAGGACCGCGGCAGCCATCCCCATCAGCTCCACCGCAGAGGGCTAGTTCTTTGAGCAGGGCCCCTGCTGGGTTTTATCAAAAGGAGCTCGCTGCAAAGAGCGATTTGGCAGCGCTCTCCCAGCTCGCCACAGTCTGCTCTTTGTTTCCAGGAGGGAGCTAAGGGGTCAAACCCTCTCACTGGAGCGAGTTCATAGCTGTTTATTTACTTATGTCCATAAAGCCTTGGGGCGCGCTGGACTTGGGTCTGGGCTCCTCTGACCCCTGGGATGACAGCGGGGGTGGGGACAGGGTGGTGGGAGCATCGCCTTCCTGCTCCCCCGCTCTACCCTGGTTGGGTTCTTAGTCTGAGAGCGAGTGGGAGCCACAGTCATATACTCTGTGGGCCCCATCTGCGTTGTAAGGCCCATTGTGCCAGTAGGAAGAGTCACAGACTGTCTGTAGGGAATTAATTTCGGACGCCGAGGAGTTGGCGTCCCTTCTCTTAGATCGTTTTCTATTCCTCAGGATAAACACGAGCATGCCCACTACAGTGAAGGCGGAGGTGACAAACACCAGCAGCAGTCCCGGGACCAACACGGAGATGGACACCCTGCTGGTGTCTAGATAGGAGTTGGAGTGCGTCCCGGTCTCCGCCAACCCAGTGCTGTTTTTACTGTGCGAAGTTAACGTGGGCGAGATCCTCGCGTACAGCTGGGGGCAGATCTCGTCATTGGAGAGGAGCATGAAATCCTTCCTAAAGAAGTTCACCGGCGTCTCACACTTGAGGTCGCTCATCAGCACTTCGGAACCCAGGCGTTCTGCCCATTGCTTAAAAGGCACAATGGTGCAGGAGCACTCCCAAGGGTTTCCGTGCAGGTCTATCTGGATGATGGAGGTTAACTGGTCCAGCACCCCTGCCACCGGAAGGTACATGAAGTAATTGTTGTGCAGGCTGAGCTTAGAGAGCGAGACCCCAGCGAACACGTCCACGGGTAGGGACCTCAGCAAGTTGTTATTGAGAATGAGGATCCTCAGTTTGGGCATGGCATTGAAAGTGCCAGGAAGGATGAGCTGGATTGCATTGTACTCCACGTTCAGGTACTCGAGGTTTTGCAGCCCGGCGAATTTCTCCCGGGACAGTGTGTCCAGGTAGTTGCTATCCATATACAGCCACCTGAGGTCCAAAAGGTTCTTAAAAGTGTTGTTCTCTACGGTAGCAATGTTATTGTTGCCCAGATCTAACAGAATGAGATTCTTGTAATCCACAAAGTGCGATTTTCGGATGCTATGGATCTTATTATCTCGAAGGAAAAGCTCCTGCACGTTGGAGAGTTTGGGCTTCAAATCAGCCAAACTGCTCACGTTCCGGTTGTTGCAGTTTATCTTTAAACCCGACCCCGGGATGTGGTCGCAGCTGCAGCCCCCAGGGCAGGGCAAGCCATTGGCTGGGGGTTTGTTTCTGGCGCTGCCGGTCGCTATCGCAGCAGTGGGTCTTATTTTGATCTGCCAGTTGCCTGGGATCTTTGTACCTCCGTTTGGAGCAGACCCTGGGGTGGCATGATCCTCTTGCCCATTTGTCTTGAAAGGAGTTGGCAGGGGGCCAGGAGCGAAGGTCTCTTCTTGGGCAGGGGGCGCTGGGAGACTGGAATCCACTCGGTTTTTCAAAGGACACAAGTCCTGTTCTGTGGTTTCATTGAGGTCTTTCCCCTGCAGTCTGGTGGGGGCTTCACAGACAACTCGGCCGATCAGAGCATTTTTGGGAATATTTTCCAGCCATTCTTTCAGGGAGAGGAGATCACAGGTGCAGTCCCACGGGTTATCCTCTAGCAGAATCTCAGCAATGCCAGGGATTTGCTCCAAGACTTCCTCATAGGGCAGCGTTTTCAGCCTGTTTCCCCGGAGGTCGAGGTGGGTGATGGGCACGTACTGGAACACGTTGGCAGGTAGGGTGCTGATGAGATTGTCATTTAAAATGAGTACCTCCAGCTTGTTCAAGTCCTGGAAGGCCCCGGGGTCTATATCCCGTAATAAATTAAAATCAGCCTGGAGGTATTCCAGATCGTCCAGCCCCAGAAAAGTCTGCTTTCGAAAAGACTTGATCTTGTTGTTGTTGATGTGCAGCCTTTTCACCAGCTGCAGCCCCAGAAAAGCCCCAGGAACGATTTCATGCAAGCCATTGTTTTCCATGTGCAAACTAACCGCATTATAAAAGTTAGCAAACTCATTAGGGAAAAGTCGAGTGAGGGAATTACCATGCAGAAATAGATGGTAAAACTGGGAAGTCGGGGCAGTGAAACGCTGCAGACTTGTAAAGCCCTTTTTTTCACAGTCTACGTGTAGGTCCCCTTCTATCTCATTGCAGGAACAGATCTTCTCTTTACAAACGTCCCCTGTAACGTTTCCAGCGGCAAAACAAAGAGACGTCTCCAGCAACAGAATCCAAAGCAGCATTTTTAAAGCGAGCAATTCATCCCCGATCTCATCACAAAGTAACAGCGACCATCCTGCTCGCCACAGACACAATTCAAGTTCATTTAGTGCTCCAATGTCCGAACCCAGGGAAGGAGAAGAAAAGGGTTTGGGGGGGTGGGGGTGGATTCCTTCCTCCCTAACCCCCCCGCACTGCAACAACCCAGGGCCCAGTCAAAAAATTAAATCCAAAAACTATCCAGGCACGTAGTGAAAGGAAAGCAAAAGAAAAAAAAAAAAAAAAAGAAAGAAAGAAAGAAAAAAAAGGGGGGAGGGGAGAAAGAAAAAGGAAGAAAAGAAGAAAGAGAAAGAAAAGAAAAAAAGTAGAAAAAATAACCCTACTCCCCCTCAACCCTTTAAAAATTACCAAAAGAAGTTAAATATATACATATAAATTAAAAATGCACCTTACAGAACCTGGTCTAGTGGTCCTCACTAATCAGGAAAGGAACAATGCTAGTAATTAGAAGCAAGTGCATGTTAGAGAAACAAGCAGAGGGTTTGCAGCGTAGTACAGGCGCACTGCCTGTGCATTGCTGTGCGTCGGACTGACCTTGCCTCTCTGATACAAAGCAGGGATTTCGGCGGCTTCTGTAGCTGAGGCGGCTGATGGAGTTCTTGCTGTGGCTGCAGGTCGCCCAGAAGTCCCCCCGAGGTGCTGTCCAGTCCCCCCGGTGCTGAAATCACGCCCGACCGAAGAACTCACGCTGCCGAGCCAATGGCGCTGGAAAATTTCCGCAATCGCTGCGTTTTGTAGCTGTCCATCCTTTTCCTTTCCTTCCCTTCGGTCCTCTTCAGCTTTTTTTCTGGGCTCCGGCTCTCGGTTACTAGCTCTTCTTTTCTTTTTCTCCTCTTTATTCTGCTCTTTCGGAATTACGTGGAGGGGGCGGAGGGCGGGGGGCGAGTTGTCTGAGGGAGGGAGAGAGCGCGAGAATGGGGAGGGGGGTAGAAGAGAGTTGCTAAGAAGCTCTGCTTGTTCCAGCCTGGTGCACTCTGAAAGATCTGACACCCTCTGCTGATCTGCAGTAGCAAAAATCCATCTGGTGAGGGAATGCTGAAGAAAAAAAAAATCAATCCACGTACAGGGCAAGCGTTAAAAATGTGGGCATTAAAGGCTGTCGATCCACATAGATGCTTATTTTAAATGGATTATTTAATTCTTTTTGCGTGCTGAAAACTTTACCCTTTCCTTTCCTTAACGACCTCACAGCCCCCACTACCTCCAGCGTTTGGAAAGGAGTGCTTTTAAAACATTTATTTCCCAATGGCTTGAATAAAATTAGTGTCAGGGTGTCAAGCGAACAGCAATTTGAGGTAATTATACTGCACGCCATTTTCATCGGTGCTTTAAATGCATTTCTTCCGTCTCTGCAGTACAATGTTTTATGATATTTGATGTCTTTGAAAAATTTTTTTGGCATGTTGAAAGTGGTTATGTGGAACATATAGTCATATCATATATATATTTTAAATAATATAACTGGGTTGAATTTTTTGTTTCACGGTATATAATTTAGGCACATACTTTTTCTTTTTTAAACTTGGTATAGAATTTTAGTCAATTTGGTCGTTGAGAGTTAGGTTTCTCTGATATTTCTTGAATGTTATTTAAGTCTGAGGGGTGAAAATACAATGCATGTTTGCGTCTTTGATTCCAGACCCGAAATCTTTCACTGAGAACTGGAAAAGGAGGGAGGGAGCAGGAAAAAAAATCCCAGTATGATTCGTGAGTGCTCTTAAATATCCACTCGCAGACTGGCACTCGCACCACACACACACACACACACACACACACACACACTCATATACACAAAGTTTCCAAATCCATATGGACGAATTTAAAACACAAGTAAATAACCAGTTGCATTTTGAGAGAGAGTGAGAGAGAGAGAGAGGGCAAGAGAGAGAGGGAAAGAGAAACCGCCGGTTTCTAAGGCCCTATATGAATGTTATCTGCAGGTAGTGGGCAGTTTCTCTTCTCCGGGTCACTGGTGCTGGTGGAATACCCAGTTAGGGCTTTTCCCAGAGAGGGAATCATCTGGTTCCTCGAACTTAGATGGAGCTTATAAAAACCAAGTTCTAAAAACATCTGAGAAGGGAGGGAATATGAGAATGCTGCTTGTTGGAAAAGTCAGCTGTTCTGCTGACTTTTCTTAACAGAGTTGACACCTTTTCCATCAATATATTCTAAAAATTGTGTGCATGATTTTAGGGTTTGAATTTATAGGATATTATTATATTATTATTAATTTCCTTTCTTCAGTAGAAGCAGAAATATGTTTACATCAGTTTCCCTTTTAATTACGTCTTACACAGTTGGACAGCTGTTAATGTGCCTGCTAATAATCTGAGTAAAAGATCCAATATTCAAGGATGTGTGCATTTTGAAAAAACTAGAGAGTTAAAGAATTCCAGGAAGGACTAGGGATGAGGAAATTCAGGGAAGTATAGAGGGAATTTTTTTTTCCTGGGTCCAGAAGTTAATTCTTGGGGGGGAGGCAGTTTTCATATCTATATAATATTTTCATGTAATCAAATGTGTTCTCTTCTGGTGAAATTCAGTGGGAGGGCATGGGTGAAGGTTCAGTTTGGTTGTGTGTGTGTGTGAGAGAGAGAGAGAGAGGCCTTTTTCAGACAATCTTTTACACTTCTGAAACAATTCGGTTCTTATATCATTTAACCCATTACCACATGTAGAAAGAGGAAGAGCTTATTCTGAAACCATTTCACAGAAAAGCCGCTATGCAGTTGAGAAATGCAGATGTGCAAGAGGAGTTAAGCTGAAGGGAAGGATATTTCTGAATCTTTGTAATAGGACTCAGGTCTGAAACTTCTTGGCCCCAGAAACCACCCTGTGAAAGAAGGCAGCCTCATGCAGTGTCTGTGATTGATAGGGGTAGGCAAGGCTCTGAAGGAGAGACAGAAAAATGTTCCCTGTTTAGAAAGAAAAATATTGATGGTAATCATCTAAAATCACACTATTAAACTTAATTGGTTACTTGTTTATTCAACTTGCTGAATAAATACTTTATGCGAAGAGACCCAAAGAACATATTTTAAATATGTTGATTTTAAATGAACAGGTAAGGTAACAAGCAATTGATATTCAGATTTCATCCCTCCCCCACCCATTAAACTTTATATCTCTGTCCCCTGATTGCTTCTTGCCTCTCAAAGCACCCATCACATTAGAAAATTTATAATCAGGATTTTCCTATTTTGATATGTTACCATTTTTTTTTTCAGTTTTACCCTCCTCAAATAGTTTATTATCTCTGCACTCTGAGAAAGGGCATGTGGTAGGGCCAGATGAGCAACCAAATCTCAGAAGAAATTATTAAGGTAATATTACCTATATGAAGATATTCAATGCAAAATTGCAAGCAAAGAATATGGATACACACGTAGTTCAGTTGAAAATGCACCCTCATTAATGAGCCAAAAATTTTTTTCTTAAAAAATTATTTTCTTAATAAATGTATTTCAGAGAAATAAAGCAGTCTGGAATAGCATATCTATCCCTCCAAAGGCTAACTCTTCAAGTATAACAGTAAATTTCTTGGTAGGAAATAAAAAAAATATGGCAATGTGTATGCGATCTAAACATTTCTAATGCCTTAGGGGAACATTTCTTAGGAATGAACTCTTTTTAAAAGGATTCTACTATATCTATTTGAGCTCAGGTGAACTACTTCAATTGCTTTGCCTCTCATAACAGATGATCTCAGGAGCCTGAGATAAAGGATACTCCAGATGATGATGAGAATTGATAATATTTGCTCAGGGCTGTAATTTTTATTCTGGGCTGTGGCCAGAAGGATTTCAGTTGTATCATTAAGTGTTCATATTTTCTTATTCTTCCTCAAACAGGTTCATCTCTCAAGTGACAAAAGTTAGATGTACATATCACAGAATCATTAAGATTAAAAATAGAATTACCAGTTTATTATCTATTTCCCCCAAGTGTCAACAAATTTCCAGATGTTTCCATACATGCACTACATATTTAAGGTGGAAGAGTAGAAAACATAACCAACATTAATTAAAGATATTTTCATTATTTATTCTGCACAATAACTTAAAAAGTATTCAGTTTTGATTTTTAATTTTTAAAAAGAAATTCTTTTTTATTTAAGAAACACAAAATTATATATAGGAAGCCCATCTTTAGCCTTCTCTTAGCCATGCTTTTTATTCTAGAGGGAACTACTGAAAACTTGTGTATAGTGATCTTGATATTGTTATTCTATTTTATAGATGTGGAAACTGAAACTGAGGAGTATTGAGTAATTTACCAAGATTGAATAATACTAGTTGACTTTGCCAAAAGTAACAAAGCTACACACCAATAAGCTAAACTTTTATTCTCACTCTTAACTCCTTATTTGCTCTAAATGCTGTTACTTTAGTTAATCTCTCCATGGGTCAGTTTCCTTACTAGTAAATTAATTCATTGAAGTTTATGGAATTTTTGGTCCCTTCAGGCTCTTTTTTCTGAATCCAAAATCTTTAAAAATAATTTCAGAAAATTCCCAATGTCTCTTGCTTCCTTAGACTTTTCACATTTGGACTTGGGATGTTTTATTAATGTATTTGCATATTCACTAGGGCTTGAAACCAAGAATAAATGTAAAAAGCACTGTAGAATAGAATTCACTAGTGCTGAGTTTAATCTACTACTATTCTTACCTATGTTTCACAAGATAAAGGGGTTGTTGGAATTCTTCCTTCTGTGATAACAATTGTAAACTAAGAGATGAGAATATAAATCAATTACACCTGTAAACTAACATGCTTAGAATGTAAGGTTTCCACCTATTTCTTTTTATTTTCTTTTTGTATGATTGTTAAAAATTTTCTAGGAGTGGGGTACCAAGATAATTATCACATTACATGACTTCTGAAGGCAAAACCATAAAATATATTCTGAAAAAAAATTTTTTAGTTGCTTGTCAAAGTGTACCTTTTATTTATAATGAAATAAACAGAAAACTAAGGAGAACATGTAAAAATACTTTTACAGGGGCGCGTGACTGGCTCAGTTGGTTAAGCAACTGACTCTTGATTTCAGCTCAGATCAAGATCTCAGGGTGGTGAGATGGAGACCCACCATGAAGCCTGCTTAAGATTCTCTTTCCCTCTTCCTTTGTCCCTCCCCCATCACCTGCACATGTGCACACGAGCTCCCTCTCTCTCTCTCTCTCAAAAAAAAAAAAATACCTTCACCTTTTTACTTGTGTCCTGACGTAGCATTTCTTCATGTTTATATTACTTTCAATTTATACTGCTTTGGGTCATATGTTTAGTTATCTTTGATTGGAATTGATTTTCTCATAAAGTCTCATTGTCTAATAAAACTCATATGAATCTCTATTTTGGACATTTTGGGGAGAACATTGATCAAAAATGTAAATTTGTATACAGGGAAATTCTAATTTATTTCTTTTTTTAAATTTAACATAAATCAAGCAACCAAAGCTCTGCCTGAAAAGGGTAACACTCTTAGGTATATACAGTTGACTCTTGAACAACCCCTTGCACAGTTGAAAATCCTCATATAACTTTTGACTCTCCCAAAACTTAACTACTAATAGCCTACTGTTGACCAGACACCTTACCAATAACAAAAATAGTTGATTAACACATATTCTGTATATTATATGTATTTTATACTGTATCTTACTATAAAGTTAGCTAGAGAAAAGAAAATGTTATTAAGAAAATCATAAAGAAGAGAAAATACATTTATAGTAATATAGTGTATCTAATGTAAGAAATCTGTATAATGGTGGGACATGCAGTTCAAACTCAGGTTGTTCAAGAGTCAACCATACTATACTATGTACTGTACTACAATGAAATGAGAATACATATTTGTACAATTGTTTATATTAATTGGTGCTTAAGTATAATCTTTTAATAATTGTTAAAAAAACAAAATTCAACTGAGTAAATTTTAAAGATCTTACTGGCTTTACTCAACAATTCATGAATTGGGCAGCATTCTACCTAGCAGATAGTGAAGTGCTCTGAGAAGCTGTACAAAATGAAAGACTTTTATAGGCAGAAGGGAGCAGGAACAAGGAAATTATACTAGCAAAAATCAGATTGGTTGTGGCAAGGTCACTTTTCTTCAGGGCATGGCAGGGGTCTCTAGGGCAGATTACCTCACTAGTGGTGATTTAAGGCTCCACTTCTAGGAAAGCCAAAACTAATTCAGTCTTAGTTTCGTAATGTGGGGCTTAGCATAACCAACTCCATTTTGGGTCTGTTATTTTGTTTTTAACAGAACTTATTCTACTTTTTAAAATTTGTCTTACAAGACCCTGCAGATAATTACTCACAGAAAAATAATTCTGTTTTTGTTTCCTACAAAGAATGCATTACATTTTTAAGGTGAAGCATACATGTTACTTGTATAGATTTTAGAAAACACTGAAAACAACAGCAAAAAGTAAAGTAAAATCTAAAGAATTCTAACACTCGGGCGCCTGGGTGGCTCAGTTGGTTAAGCGACTGCCTTCGGCTCAGGTCATGATCCTGGAGTCCCTGGATCGAGTCCCGCATCGGGCTCCCTGCTTGGCGGGGAGCCTGCTTCTCCCTCTGACCCTCCCCCCCTCTCATGTGCTTGCTCTCTCTCATTCTCTCTCTCTCAAATAAATAAATAAATAAAATCTTTAAAGAATTCTAACACCCAGAAATTAGTATAAACATACACACATATATTTTGCAATATACTTTTTGCACTTAACATTTATTTGTGAACATTTTCATTGTTATTAAACAACCACTACTGTATTACATTAGAGGCTGAATTCCTTTGTATGACATAGAATAATTCTTTGAACTAATTTCACATTGTTGGATATTTAGTTCTTACTAAAATTTTTGCTTTCATAAGTAATGCTGCAAAGAACAACCTTGTGCACAAATCACTGTGAACATTATTTACCTTTTTATTATAGAATCCTAGAAGTAGAATTGCCAGGTCAAAGTGTAGGAAATATATTAAGACTTTTGATGCAAACTGATAAGCTGCCTATTCAAAAATTTTGCCAATTTATATTCTACTAGCAGTAGATGAGATTTTTTATTTTCTTAAACCCCTGCCAACACTATTATTATTTAAAATATTTTCCAATCAGCTCAGTACTTTTAAAGTGAAGCCAATCCTGACCCATTTACTTGAGCAAATAATTTTCAATTTATGATTACTTATTGAGTATATTGTTAGCCTTCTTTATTCCTCTTCAAGTTTTGAGATATATTTTAGCTTAAAATTACTTCTGTGAGTCCTTTTCAGATCAAGCCACCTATGTATCTGAGTCCCTTTCACCTTAATGGATTGAGTAAAATAACTAGTAAGTTGTGTATTCTTTTTTTTTAAGATTTTATTTATTTATTTGAGAGAGAGAATGAGAGAGAGAGAGCACATGAGAGGGTGGTCAGAGGGAGAAGCAGACTCCCTGTTGAGCAGGGAGCCCGATGTGGGACTAGATCCCGGGACTCCAGGATCATGACCCGAGCTGAAGGCAGTCGCTCAACCAACTGAGCCACCCAGGTGCCCCAGTTGTGTATTCTTTTAAAAATTGTTTGTAGCATTGATTCCTCACTAAAATGTAATATTTTTGAAGACAGAGATCAAACTCTTTTATATTTTTATATCTGTCACCTAGCAGAGTACTGGGCACATAATACATATGGTACATACACTCCATCAGTGAAATAAAGCAGTATGCGAGTTAGTGATAAATTGAGTGGGACAGATCATAAGAGGTAGAAAGCTCAAAGACAGAATTAATTCACAAACTAGTTACCTGGGAAAGTGATACAATCTGTGAATTATTTAGGTACATTTTTAGGTTTCATGTTTTCCATGCATTATGCTTTATATATTTTTCCTGTATTATCATGCATATATTTATGAAATTCTTTTATTCTCTAGAAAATGAGTTTCTAACCTACATTTTGTGTATCCCTGAAGAGCTAGTATAGTACCATGCACCTGGCTGACAACTAATAAATGTGTGATGATGCTAATGATAGGGATGCATTGCTGCTTTTGCAAGAGGAAGTGGATTGTGAAATTAGCTGTTGTGAATATAGAAGATTAAAAAATCATGAAAGTCTGTAGACCCAGTGAGGTTAACTTTTTAGGTTACTGATTGGATTTTAAAAATGTATAAAAAACAAACGTATTATTTGCTATTCTGTTAGTCTTTTCAGAGTTATGGCAAAATCTTAAAGAGGCTAAATTATCTTTTTTCCTCCTGTTTTCTTTTATAAAATTTTTTCTTTCTTTATCTTTCTCCTTGTCCCACTAGCTTTGTTATTATTTTGTCATATGCATTACTATGTCTTCCTTGGGACTTATTTCAGGACAAAACTTGACTATTTGTCTTACAAGTGTTTATATGATGTCAAGATGATATACAATTTAAAAAATGTATTAGACCCATATTCTGTTTCATCAGTTTTCCAAAAACAGCACTAAAATCACTAATTTATTTTTACACACACACATGCACACTAACCACACACAAACATGTATACACTGCAAGCATAGTATATCATTTTATACCTACTGTATGCAAAACACCAGAATGCAAAACTGTAAGATGGACAATGCCATGACTTACATTTTCACTCTTGATTCTTGATACACAATTTCTTGATCCAGAGAAATAAATGTCTAAAGGTAGAATCACGTGCACTATTGCAGACCAGGTAGAGAGATGCCTTTAACAGAGGTGGAGGCCTTTTTGTGATGGCCATTAAAGTATATCATGTAGATGGCTAGTGTCTATTCAGATGGCAGTGTTTAATTAAAGGGGCTGATAAAAAAAAGGTCAACACCATCTCTTTTAGATTTTTGCATAAGCACTATGTATTAGTAACTAATTTTGATTTCAATATTATGAAAAATGGAAATCCTATAGGGCATTTAAATTGCCTAAGGAAAAAGGATTAAATATTATTTATTAAACTAGAAAACATGTTATTTTCTAATCAGTTGGAATTGTCAGTTCTTATATTTATGGTAACTATTAGGCTGTGAAAAAGCATTATCTCACATGAGCAGTTGCCTAGAGAAGTGAAAATATGGGTTTTGGCATCAAACTCAGGAAATCATACTTAGGTGTACACTGCGCTTATGGGGGAATCTCTTACTCCATTCCTAATACTAGTCAATTTCCCACTTTTTAAGTCTTATTTGGAGATAAACCACATATATTATCATAAGTGATAAAAACATTAGACACCCATTTTCCCAGATCTCCTGGTGGCTAGGGCAGATCGTATGACTTGGTCGGGCCAATCAAACTCACGTGTCTGGATTTTGAAATTAGACCTGTTGACACGTGGGAGAAGAAATGGAAGAGTTAGCTCTGGCTGTGGTAGCAATGGCGGTCATGAGAATACCCAGCACAGTTGTGGCAAAGGGCTTCTCAGGGTCCAGGGCTGACGAAGCAATTGCTGCAAGCTTTTTGCTGCCGGTTAGAGCACTGGTAGCACCATCCTCAGCAGAGGAGTGCTATGGCACAATTTCAACCAATTTTGATTATGGAGCCACTTTCCTTCTTGTCCATGTACCCAACCTGGTTCTCTGATCTTTCCAGAGATTCTGGGAGCTACTCAGTTACCTTTCTCTAAATGGCTTTTCTGCTTGAATAAATCAGGAAATCAGACTGATCTGAAGTGGGAATAAAGTGACGAACTATACCTTCTTATTTTTCCAGGAAGTCCTGGTTTATGCTGGTTATTCAGCCCAGATTCTATCAAACCTTTTTCTAATGCTCATTTATCAAAGATAATTGTACAAAAAGTAGGTAATTTGGGACTACTTTTGAGCCAATGATGGTTCAGGGTTTCAGAATATGATCGAATATGATCGTGCAGACATACAGAACAGGAATTTAAATTTTATAATCATGTTTGAAAACCCACAGAGTCACTTCAAAAGTGGCATTGAGAAATAAGGCTTTATGCCTAGTAGATATGTTTGGTTTTAACTTCATTGCCCTTCAGTCATATATTCAGTTATTACTTCTCCAGGAGCACCCTAGAAGGTAAGCTGATGTTGGCATATGATGCTGCATGGCTTGCATAATTCCTTTGAGAGAACTTTGTTATTTCTCATTCTACTTGTGTCCCTGCAGCTAGGCTAACTAGCTACATTTCTGTTTCTTCTTGAACAAGCACCTCTATTTCAGCCATTTATTAAACATATGACGCTTATAGTCAATTTCCAACTACTTCAATCTTAAATTCATATCTAAATCACAGGGAGGTATCCCTTTCCTGGAATATTTTGCTTTGTTCAAAGCCTTTGTCCTCTAAGGCGATCATGAAGCCTAGGATGTGATGTCATATCTAGTACCTACTTATATAAGTTAATAAACAAATATATGTACATATACATATACATATATACACACACAGAGGTATACATGCATATGTTTGTGTGTGTGTATATGTTTTCTGAAGTATGGTTTTCTGTCTCTAGTTGGTTGTTTCCAATTAGTATGAATTTTGGAAAAGTGACTAAATCTTATTTATCATCATTTGTTTTTTCAATTAAATTGGAATAACTTATTTTTGAGAACATAAGATTCTGTTCTTGATACACAATTTCTTTTTTTTTTTTTAAGATTTTATTTATTTATTTGACAGAGAGAGACGCAGCGAGAGAGGGAACACAAGCAGGGGGAGTGGGAGAGGGAGAAGCAGGCTCCCCGCAGAGCAGGGAGCCCGATGCGGGACTCGATCCCAGGACCCTGGGATCATGACCCGAGCCGAAGGCAGTCGCTTAACCAACTGAGCCACCCAGGCGCCCCTTGATACACAATTTCTTGATCCAGAGAAATAAATGTCTAAAGGTAGAAGGTTTGGTAGAATTTGGGATGAATAACCAGCATAAACCTTTAGACATAACGGATAATTTCTATTCTTTGTCTATATCTTTATAATATTCTCTTCCTGTCTTACTTTTTTTTTTTTACTTACTCCTCCTCTTTTCAGTACGGCACAGCTTGAAACCATCATGCTAAAAAAAGTCCATTGACCGGCCTGGAAAATATATCTGCATAGATTATTTCAAATATAATGAAAACCTTTAAATAAAGAAAGAAAATTTACTAGTTTAATAGCTATGTCAGAAATGACTGATACTAGATTTGCATTTTAAAACTCATACAATAACTTGTTTTCTTGAATAACGTTTTTTGTAGAATAGGTTTTAATTAAAGAGGCAGATTTAGCAAAAGTTTATTTTACAGTAACTTTCTAAAATGCCTTTGTACATAGCCATTTATTTTTACATATCACTGTAATTGACCTCAAAGTGCTTAAGTCTAGTTGAATTTAGCTTAATTAGTGAGCTTATTTGTAATGTTTATGAATTTCACTACTTTGAATTGTTTGTTTATTTGTTAGCATACAATCTGCATAAAAATAATGGTCTTTGAAGAATATGACTACCACAAATTGTAAATATTGTCCCTTTGATTTAAGAACTAAGTGGAAATAATTAAAACAAATACACAATAAAAATTTTCTTACACTTTAATGCCTCTCATCTTTGGACTGTAATAAATGTTACTAATTTGAAATGAAAATATCTTATTGATAATTAAATATTCCATCCCTTTTGAAATTGGAAATAAATATATTAATTAAAACATAAGACATTAAAAACATGTTATTTTGCTCATACTTTTAATCCTTTACTTATTTTAATCTAAAAATAAGTAGTGTTAATAACTTACTTGAAATTTTCATAGCTGTACTTGTTTTCAGTTCTCTTATATTAAAAGAACACCTTTATGAAACTCTCTAGAAGGTGATTATTTAGCACAGTTTTATTTCTATTTTATTTATAGTTTTACCAGTTCAGCAAAATTTTGTCTTTTGCTTGATAAATTAGTTCTAGGTAAACGAAGTATATAGCTTCAAACCCTAACTGACTGGGTTTATGCTATTGTTTCTTTTTTTAAAAATATTTTATTTATTTATTTGATAGAGTGAGAGCGTGAGTGAGTGAGAGCACAAGCCTGGTGAAGGGCAGAGGGAGAAGCAGACCCCCGCTGAGCAGGGAGCCCAATGCGGGACTCAATCCTGAGACTCCAGGATCATGACCTGAGCTGAAGGCAGACGCTTAACCAACTGAGCCACCCAGGTGCCCCTATAGTGTTGTTTCTTAACTTTTATTTTTTTCCATTATTATTTCCCACCCCAAAGCCTTTTTAGACCTTTTTCTCCTAATCCTGCACCCATGAAATTTTCATAATAGAGATTATTCTGTATATCCTGTATGTCCTGTGACCTGTAGAGGTCCAAAGACTATTATAATATCTAATATTCTGCCACTCCAATTTTTTGGAGTCAATTTTTCCCCCTTGGGGTGATCTCACCCCTACTGAAACTGTATGGTCTATTCCCAGATTTTACCACTTGTTTAGTAACATATTTATAATTCCTGGTGTTGCTGAAGGAAGACTTGCTGATAGTCACTACCAGCACACAAAATATGTTAATAGCATTGAGAGATAGCACGTAACACTTTGTCTCTGAGGTAGTCTTGAAAAATCAAAATCAAATGTCATATTTCAGTGAAATGTTTCTGAGGGAAATCAACCGGATGCAAAATCCGCTTTCCATAAATTATAGTTTGCTTCCCAGTTCTTAAACATCTGCAAGCATGTCAATCAAAAGACATGTTGAAATTGCTCTCCCAATCTATGCAAAAAAAGACATTTATTTTCTTTTTTCACTTTAGTCTTATTACAACCAGTATCAGCACACATGTCTCTGGCAAATGGTTTGCTGCACTAGCTCCCCTGCTATCCATCTCAATTATTGACCGCGTCAGGTCTTGTGTTTTGGCCATGCTAGAGGATGGAAAAGCCACTACCCCGGAACCCGACTCCCTCCCTCACCAATGGGATGAAGAGGAGGGGGGCAAACCAATGACAGAATAAATGGCCTTGTTTTAAAATCTATTCTTAAAATGCAGTCAATTAAAACACAAAACCACGGAGAGCAGTAGGTCATGCAAATAGCTGCAGTTTCTATTTTGCATGATAAGAATCAAATAATTACATTATCAATATATATGTCACTATTATTTGGTAAATGGTCATCAAATCATTTTGTTTTACATATTTAAAACATTTAAAGGCATAAAAATATAAATAAGTTAGAGGTTTTTCTCTGATCTTTGGCTCTGGATTCTTCTCGTTCTGTTTCATTGGATTGGAGGTAATGCAATTACCTTTTCTGAAGCAATGAAGAATTGGTACACAATTGGTATTATCTATAAGATAAATATTAGATCTACAGATTTGGTAATGATGGAAGCAAAAGCAGAATCCAGTAACACAGTGCAGATTCAAAGGGTGTTTCACCAAAATTCTAGTTATGCTCCCAGGATAACACATCTATTCAGATTTGAGTTTTCACACATTAGCAACATCATCCCAGTGGATCTATTATTGAACAAAATAATTGTTGCAGTTCGGTGCCCAGGAAGAGTAAACATACTTCTAATGCACTTTTTAAATTTCCCATGTGTGTATATCAAATATGATAATGTGGGAGAGCTTGCTATATTCCAAAGTACCATAAAAATGGGATCCACTTTGGCTAGGTTTTCAACTCCTTGAAAAAAGGGATTGTGTCATGTTTATCTTTGTATTTCCAGCATCTGGCAGAGGGCCTGGCACAGCGAGGCTGCACAGAGTTAAGCAATTAATTAATGGCATGTCTGGTTCCACAAAGGATTTGTGGTAGTTTATAGGAAATACATACAACAAAATAGCAAAATATAGGCATACTTGTAGGGAGAAAACAAGTTGGAAAAGGCCATCAGGACCCAACCTGCAGACCATAGGTCCTTAGAAGCATTTTAATTTGGTTATGCATTTGCTCTTGAGTATTATGGTGTCCAAATGAAAATGGATAATAACACTTTTGCTAGTTTATAAGGGCATGCTTCCACGTAAAGTGCATTCACATCTGCAAAATTACTTACGGGATGTCAAACTCATAGAATTGCTGTGATTGTTTTCTCTTTCCACACTTAACCAGTATGGATAGCATAATAAAAAAATGTTATACTTGTATGTTATTAATCACCACAGCTCATGGTCTGTTCTTTTAAACAAGCATTTCTTACTTTCCAATAGTCTACTTCCATTTATAAATATGTGCACTTGGTGCAAGGTATTTTTCAATATCCTTTAGTGGATGGCCAAATTCTGAAAGTAAATAGTATATGGAGAGTTATTTTGTAATATGGGGACAAAACTGGGGACAATACTGTGGTTCCCTTAAGAAAACCACATTTTTTGAGAAGTACTGAATTTAAGTGGATATTTTCGGCATAGGTTTTTGTATAGAAGACACTGAGAAATGGTGATATTATGGATGACGTAATAACTCCTTAGAGCAAATACAGGAATGAGTTTTTAAGGCTGTTCCTGTAATAGCTTTTGGTGAAATAACACTGCTGTACTCAAATAATTTGGTAGGGTTCCAAGACCAAGTAATCTATGTACAAACTACTTGATTGCATGGCCTAATCCATGTTTAAATCCTTAATTGTCTGCAAAGATAAATGGACTCTGTATGCTTCATAGCCTCCTTCCAAGTAACATTATAGTATCTGTCAGTCTGCTTTTTGTAAAAGGTTAAGAAGCTTAAAAAATGCTCATAACTGTTTGTGCCATGAATGATGATAAATTTGAATTATTTCAAGAGCTGGGTGAAAAACACAAATGCCAATGCCTTCAGAAATAATACTTTAGAGGCAATATTCATCTTCTTATGTGAAACAATGTTTTGATGTAGACCGTTTTATTTTTTTATCATTGTATATGTTGAAGTATGCACATGCATTAATAAATGAGTGAGATCAAAAAGAAAAGGAGAAAGGGGATTTTTTTTTTTTGAGAGGAAGAGAGAGAGAAAGAGAGGGAGAGAGGGATGGGAGGGGCAGAGGGAGAGAGTAGGGTCCACACACAGCTTAGGTATGCTGTGGTCCACACACAGCAGGGTCCACACACAGCTCGGAGCCCGAAGCAGGGCTGGATCTCACCACCCTGAGCTGAAATCAAGAGTCAGATGCTTAACTGACTGAGTCACCCAGGCGCCCCAGAAAGGGAAGTCTTGTAATATTAGCCAAGTACTCACCACAATTATTTCTTTTCTTCTTATAGATTTCAAAATATTTGCATGTGTTAAAAATTGAAAAGATGATATGAACAGAAGAGAGGAGTAGTTTTCAATCTTAGCCAACTATTGAACTGTAAAGTATAAAACACTATCAAATTAAATTAAAAATGCTAAAAAATATAAAAAATATGACAAAACCAATCAAAAGAGGTGGAAGAGAATTGAGATCACAAAGAATACTAATTAATGCTCAAAGATAAATTTAATCACTACATTTTGCAGCTCAACAGAAGAGGCACAATTTATCGGTTGTGCAATATCTGCCCTGTCCATTTCATGTCTATACTCTGAAGATTAAGGAAAGTGATGGACACAAAGGCATGTTGTAAACTGTAAATCACTGTCTTCATTATCTAAGTGGACATTATTTTACTTGCTTTTCACTGTTTGTGAAATATTTTAAAATGTATGACTATGTAAATTTGCTGAGCAAAAACTTAGATGCATACCTAAGCTTTATTAGATTCTCCCAAACTATTTCTTATATCATGGAGGATTGATGATTCCTGAGAGTATGATGAAAATACAGTGACTGTAGTTAACAATAGGTATTGTGCACTTGTTGAGGGTAGGGATGCCTAGGTGGCTGAGTCTGTTAAGTGTCTGCCTTCGGCTCAGGGTCCTGGGATGAGTCCCATATTGGGCTCCTTGCTCAGCGGGGAGCCTGCTTCTCCCTCTCCCACTCCCCCTGCTTGTGCTCTCTCTCTGACAAATAAATAAATAAAATCTTTTAAAAAAATTTGTTGAGGGTAGATCTCATGTTAAGTGTTCTTAGCCTATCCCCCCAACATTAAACAGAAACAAAGGGACACAAAGAAGCCTTTGGAGGTAATGGATATATTTATTACCCTGTTTATCTGATTGTGGTGACAGTAACATGAGTGTATAAGTATGTCCAAACTCATCAAATTGTATACATTAATTATGTGTCATTTTTTGTATACTGATTGAATTTCAATAAATCTGGGGAGGGCGGGATATGTTAAAAAGTATCAAAAGTCAAACATGAGACCCAGAGCAAAGCTTGCAAAACAACAGTTCCTTTTTTTTAATGCTTACTCCCCAATAAATGTAAGTGTGAACTTACTAGAATCCATAGAGCATATTTCCGTTTCTGTCTCATGGTAGTTATCATCATAGTTATGCCCTATCTCCCATTATAATTGTAAACTGAATTTATGTGTGTATGTACATATGTACATATGTGTGTATGTATATGTATATATACATATTCCAGTGCTCAAAATAATGATATGGTCGATACAGTGGTATGAATAGCAATAGCAGGGTTTGTTCACTAATTATTCCATGATATTTATACTTTTATAGGTACATACTATCTGATGATAAACATGTAATGTCACCCTAAAGACCAGCTCATTAGGTAAAGACATGTACAGATACTGTAGTATCATGGCAGGAAACCTAAAAAAAAAAAAGAAAAGCATTAGAAATGGAGCAAAATAAAAGGAGAATCACAAAGAAAAATGTATTGGCAAAATTCTTCACATCCAAGAATGTTAAGGGGAAAAGTGAGTCCTGGGAAGTGTATCCACTTACGTGCTTTAATTCTGATCTCATGCTCATCAAATCACTTTCTGACTTCTGTATGTCCTCCCCAGACATTCCCATGGGAAACAGGAAAAGAGTAGATACTCAAGATAAATTTTTAAACAAAAAAAATGGATGACTATTACAATTCAGGATTAACTCTGAACTTTTTTACTTTATATCTTTGCTTATCTGTCTACAAATTACAAACTTTCAAATTACTTCACATTTCATTTTTTTTTAAATTTATATGGTATCTATGCCTGATTTTCTTGTCAAGGCTAAAGATACTTGGAAATAGAACTGTGCTTTACACTCATTCAGAGTAAGTTCATAGTACATATTTATTCTTCAGTTTCTCATGATAAAAATAAAAACAACATCCAATTTGTAATTCCATGTGTCAAATAAGAGATAGTAACATTGCCAATTTATTTTTCCTTTAGTGGCTCAGAATATAGAAGAAATTTGTAATTTCTGAGCCTCAGCATCTGGAAGTATGTGTTTAAATTTCAAATTATAGTATCAATTAAACACATATGCAAATCACTTTTTAAAACAAAAACTAAGAGGATACCATGAAAGACACATGTGTGTACAATGGAATATTTTCAGTTAGAAGAGTGTTTTCCAAAGGTTCCTGGGTGGCTCAGGTGTTTAAGCATTGACTCTTGATCTCAGCTCAGGTCTTGATCTCAGGGTCCTGAGTTTAAGCCCAGAGTTGGGCTCCACACTGGGTCATAGAGTCTACTTAAAAAAAAAAAAAAAGTGTTTTCCACAAAATGATTATTACCATTGAAGTAACTAGAAACATAATGTATCTCACTGAAAAGGCTGAAAATTTTAAGGTTCCATTTCAGGTTTCTAGAGCCATTCCTATTTTTTCAGAGTAAAAACTCCAAAAGCACATTTGAACTCATCCAGGTTTCTCTATGCCTTCCTCCTCATTCCACCTGCCCTGTCTTCATCACTACTGTTTGTAGCTAATAACTTGGTTTTCAGTTAAACTGTATACCTAAAAAAAAAAGAAAAGAAAAGAAAAGAAAAATCTACTCACTTGTGCAATGAATTCCTAAACAACTGTCAAGTCAATAAAATAATGTATTTTCAAGATTTCTTATGTTTATACATTTTTTTTTACCATGAGACAGCATCAAGTAAATATTTGTTAAAACAATGCAGTATCTGCTCAATAAAAGTTATTGATTCAGCCACTAACATGTTTATAGTCCATCAAAATATAATATTTCTATTTAGCTTTAGTACATTGAAATAAAAACAGAGCTAAATCATTTTATAGACTCTCATCCGACCATACCTTCAAATTAGATATCAGAACATGCTATTACATTTACTCACTTGAATATACCACAAAACATATTTTAAGATGTTTGATATTTTAAATAAATCATTAAAATAGAAAATAAATTAGGGGCGCCTGGGTGGCTCTGTCGTTAAGCGTCTGCCTTTGGCTCAGGTCATGATCCCATGGTCCTGGGATCGAGCCTCGCATCGGGCTCCCTGCTCCGTGGGAAGCCTGCTTCTCCCTCTCCCACTCCCCCTGCTTGTGTTCCCTCTCTCGCTGTCTCTCTCTCTCTGTCAAATAAATAAATAAAATCTTAAAAAAAAAAAGAAAAGAAATTAGAAAAAAATACATGCTGCATGTACAATTGCAACTTAGTCATAACTAATAGGAATGAGCGTCCTCTTAGTTCTCAATTACAGACATGTTATTATCTTTTGAGGTTATACTAGGTGGTTCCTAAGATCATAATAGTCCACGACTTTGAGATATATATATATATATATATATATATATATAGTTAGATAGGTATATGGTATGAATGGATGAATAAATACAAGAGCTACTGTGATTTAGAAAACGGTGATGATATAGTGATTGTTTTGATGAAAAGTATAGTTGTTTTGTCCTTGAATACCTCCTCTGGGATTGAAGAGCTACACTTTGGATTTTGTAATAACTTATAGTTTACATAGAACAGTATTTCCTTTTAAAATTAGGCTGAATGTTTTGCTGCCCTCACCAGGATACCATAGCATATGCAACTCCTAATTTCATTGAGAAGAATTTTGAATATTTGCATATACACATAAAATCTTACTGGAAGCCTTATTATACATCTAATTTTTTTGTTCATTCATTTGTTCATTCACTCATTCATTCAACTTTAAAATTAAGGCGCTAGCAATATCAAAGAAAGCCAACTGAAAACTAGCAGTAGTTATTAGCAATAAAAGCATGCTGGTAAGGGAAATTTTTGTTTTATAGTAATTTATAATTATGAAGGCTAAAATAATAAGCTTATTTTGTGTAGACTAATACAATTATTTATCATGTACAATTAAATTATAGAATATAAGGCATGCATTTATTTTAGCAGCTCCATAATAACAATAGATCCATAGTTTATATAAAATGATAATTATTTAAGTATAAGGAAAAACATCCCCTTGTCTGGTGAAAAAAAGTACTCATTCGATGGCAAAAGCGTATCTCTGATGAAAGCCAGGGAGAATGGTTGAAGCAATCAGAGAAATCTACAGAGCACTTCACTCTTCTGTAGGCCTTCAAAATATAATGGGATATATTATTATCTATATACTTTTCCTCAAAGGTCTCTTTTTTTTTTTCTTTCAAAGTAATGGCCACTGATAATTCCTTACCTTTTTACACTGTATTTCTCTTTTATGAGAAAATTATACTGTTTTCGGAGCTCCTTAATATTTAGAAGGTTAGCTTTATTATCATGGAAAGATCTATATTTATGAGTTCTCATCAGCTATAATTCTTGAAGAAAAACACTTGTAGACCTTGAGGGCAATATGCTAAATAACGTATGTCAGACAGAGAGAGACAAATAGTGTACAATATCACTTATACGTGGAATCTAAGTAAGCAGATCTCGTAGAAACAGTAGAATAGTGGTTACCAGGGCCTGCAGGGTGGGGGAATTGGGGATGTTGTAAAAGGGTACACACACTTTCACTTTAGAAGGTGAATTAATTCTACAGATCTAATGCACAGCTTAGTGATTATAGTCAATAATACTATACTTCAAAGTTACCATGAGATCTTAAATGTTCTCACCACAAAAAAGAAATAATTATGTGATCTATTAGAAGTGTTAAATAATTCAATGATGGTAATCATAGTTCAATATATAAGTGTATTAAATCAACAGGCAGGACACCTTATACTTACACAAGTCTATCTCAATAAGAAATGTGGCAGGGTGCCTGGGCAGCACAGTTGGTTAAGCGTCTGACTCTTGCTTTAGACTCAGGTGGAGAGATGGAGCTCTGCATTGGACTCTGAGCTCAGTGCAGAGTCTGCTTGAGACTTTCTCTCCCTCTCCCTCTGCCCACCCCCTGTCCCTGCTCTCTCTCTCCAATAAATAAATCTTTAAAAAATGTGGTAAGTATAAGGTACAAAAAAGGAAAGAAAAACTTTACTTTCGATTTTTATGGTAACAAAGGACAATAGCTATCATCCATGCTTTTAAACTTTGATGAGTACAGACTGGTGAAATTAGATATATTCTGTGATTTCTCTGGCAGAGCTTTGGATGCTATACAATATCCCATAGTCCAGATTATAGAGATAAATAATGAAAACATTTGTCCTTTACCTGAGAGTTTGTTCTTAAAAAAAAATACATGTACATACATGCATACATATATATTTGGTAACTATGGTTAATATACATATATTATATTCTTGAGATTTGCTGAGAGTAGATCTTAAGTGTTTTCACCACACACACACACACAAAGGTAACTATGTGAGGTGATAGATATGCATTAGCTTGATTACAGTAGTCATTTCACAATGTATATGTATATGAAAACATCACATTTTACATTCTAAATATATATAATTTTTATTTGTCAATTTTAGCTCAATAAAGCTAGGGGAAAAAGCTAAAACAAATAGTTTTATGTCCAAAATTTTAAAAAATGTAAGAAATGAAAACAGCTTTTGAAAAATACATTGTTGAAACAGATTAATGATTATATTTGATAAACTGTGTATAATGGGTATATGAGTTTTTATTTCATTCTTCATTTTAATATGTATCTATCTTCATTTTTTCTTGATGAATCCTCAAGAAAAATGTATCTCTTTTATTACTCTTTTCAAGTGGTGCTTTTTTTTATTGTCAATTTTTTTGTTTGTTTGTTTACCTTCTCCTTTGAATCTTTGTTCTCTAATCCGTTAATTTCTTCTCTCATATTAAGTGGTTCCTGACTTCTTTGGATTTATTAAATGTTCTTTTTCAGAATTAAGTTAGCTATTTTGCTCACTATTTCATCTTTTTATTCTCTTCTAATAGAAATTATAAATCTATCATTTTTTTCAATATATCCTTATCCATTGTTTTAATATATATTTCCATTGACTTCCATTTTTCTGTGATATATAAGTTTATTTGGTGATATTTAAAAGTGCATTTTAAGATTTCTATACTTTGTATTTTTGATACTGATTTCTAAGTTAAATTGCATTGTGGTCCAAGCATATGATCAGTCTCACTACCATACTTTACAAATGTCAAACCCAATCAGTTGCAATACATATTAACTGTACTTTAAGAATGCATTTTCTTTAAACATTGGATGTTGCATACTCATGTTCAGATATTTTATATTCTATAATTTTGTTTACTTGAATATCAAATATTTGATTCAGGCATGTTTATTTCCTATAATGCAATGGATTTTTTTCCCAAAATTTCATCAAAATTAGATTACTTTTTGCTCATATATTTATGTTATTTTATGAGACATTAATCCATTTTCTTTGATATTACTATGAATAAACCTTTTTCTAGGTATTTAGTATATATTTGTTGTCATCCTTACTCTCATCTTCTCTGTTTTCCTATATATTAGCTATGGCTGTTAGAAACAGGGCATAGCAGCCAATTTTAGATCTTAACTGGCAAACTTATTTTTATTCATCATCATCCCTGATACATTTGTTTTTAATTTTTTTTAAGAGTTCAGCTTTTTATTGAACAGGTTACAAAAGAGGTTTAGTCAAAAAGAGCAAAGCCCATGTCATCATCAGACAACTGATTCCTCTTTCTTTGCTTCCACTTTCTTCTCCTCAGCTGGGGCAGCGGTGGTGAAAGGAGCAGGACCTTCTGCTGGTGTAGCACCAGCTGCTGGGACGGGTCCACCCGTTCCTACATTGCACATGAGGCTGCCCATATAGACGTTGGCCAGGGCCTTTGCAAAGAGCCCTGGCCAGAAAGTTCAACATTTTCACCCGATGCTTTAATAAGGGCACTGATCTTATCCTCCATTACGGTCACCTCAACGCCATTCAGGATGACGGCCGAGTAGATGCGGGCGAGCTCAAGGTGCAGGCGAGGGCTGCCCGGGGATGGCGCTAGTCACGGGATGAAGAGAGAGCCTCACCCCAACGCGGCTTTTGTTTCCTCAGAAAGACCGACGCCTTAGCGGCAGGTGAGGAAAAGCTTTCCTGATATATATGGATTTATTTCTACCTACATATTTTGTCTCTTCCATTTGCGCCCCCCCCCTTTTTATGTGCTTTTTATCTTGTCTTATTCTGAGAGAACTTTTTCCTCTTATTCCAACTTTTCCATCTACTATTTTAGAATTTAGGCATTCTGTATTTTTTAAAAGATTATTTATTTATTTATTTATTTGAGAGAGAGAGAGAGATTGACAGAATGAGCGGGAGGAAGGGCAGAGGGAGAAACAGACTTCCTGCAGAGCAGGGAGCCCAACGTGGGACTCAATTCCCTGACCTTGGGTTCACAACCTGAGCCAAAGGCAGACGCTTAACCGACTGAGCCACCCAGTAGCACTATGCATTCTATTTTTATAATGTTAGTGGTTATGCTAGAAACTTTACCATGCTACTTAAGTCAATAAGGCTAAAAATCTAAACTTAAGTTATTTAATTATCTTCATCCTTAACAATGCAAAAGCTTTGGAAGACATTAACTCCAATCGCTCTTCACAGATCACATGCTACTATAGTTCAGTTTAATAAGATAATTTTTGTTTGACTTTGGCTCTTCACAGATCACATGCTACTATAGTTCAGTTTAATAAGATAATTTTTGTTTGACTTTGTTTCTTTGATTTACTCATATATGTACAATATCTTGCTTATATTCTTTTTTTTACCTCAGTCCTTTCTTTTGAGATCATTTTCTGTTAGATCTATAAAGTTATAACTTCTTTGATCTCAAGCTGCTTCACTGTTTAAGATAATGTGACTCAAATGTAAGTCTCATTAATTTGTATGGAAACTCTTTCTCCAGGGAAGGTTTAGAATCTATTCTTTATCTTTCAAAGTCATTAGTCATTTACTCTTTGAGCACTCGTCAAGTCTATGCAGCCTAGATACCTGTCTTTCTGATAAATTTCTTTCTATTGGCTTTTATTTTCTTTGCTCTCTTTATCTAGAGTTCATATTTAGTTGTATTTTGGGTCTTTCATGAGCATACCTTCCCTCATTTTATGCTTTAGTTCTATATCCTTGGTATATTACTTGACTTTTCTAAGTTGTCTATTATTTTTTTAATTTAATTTTATAAATACTATTGATTTTCAAGAGCTTCCTACTTCCTATTTGCTTCTTATGTTATATTTTTCTTATATTGTGAATGCAGTGTTTAAGTGAAATACAGTTATTTTAAAATCATCTTCTTTTCCTCAGGCTGTTTCCTGTAGAGCAGTGGTTCTCAACTGGAGATGATTTAGTCCTCTTGGGACATTGGCAATGTGTGGAGACAATTTTGATTATCACAAATAGGACAGACATGCTATTGGTTTCTACTGTATATCATTTCCAAGATGTTAATAGTGCCGTGACTGAGAAACTCTGCTTTAGATTCACTTTTAAAATCTCAATCTTTCATTGTTCTACTGCTCTTAGGATGTCCTTTCATATTTAAAGATCTATTTACTTGAGAGAGAGCCTGCGAGAAGGAAGAGGGGCAGAGGGAGAGAGAGAATCTCACACAGACTTCACACTGAGTGCGGAGCCCAATGCAGGGCTAAATCTCATGACTTGAGCTGAAACCAAAAGCTGGACGCTTAACTGACTGAGCCATCCAGGTGTCCCTGTCCTTTCATATTTAAAAATGAGACAATAAAAAGTTGGTTTGGTACTTGTGTGATTTTGTCAGTGGTAAGCTTTGTCACAGGATGAGTACAACAAAAACAAGAATTTATACTTGGCATTCAATTGTTTTAGAAAAAAATCCTTTAAATCTTTGCCCAAGTACCTAGCTTCCAGGCCTTTATGAGATAGTACAAGAGGTGATAGAATATTACGCTCATATACAGAAGCCATATGTTGAATCCTCTTGTTTAGAACCATACATCAATCTCACACTTTATTGTATGCAGGATTCTCAAGTTTCTACTTTTCCTAGGGTTCTCCTATGACAAGTCTTTGCTATTTCAGTCCTTCCATTTGTACTAGAAGCTACAGCTATTGCTGTCCCATTTCACCACTTGCAACTTCTTTATTTGCTCTCAGCATTTAGAATTTTATTGAATCTCTGAAGAACGTTCTTTACTCATCCTCTTGAATATTATGAGCTTTTAATTTTAGGATTGTAACATTTCACCATACTGAGGTTTTGGATGTAAAGAAGATAGACATGCAGAAGGTATTGATCGCTTGGCAGTGGTCATTGAAGAATATTTGCTTTTTTCACTTTTGGATGAATCATTGGAAAATATTAAAAGCAGTAATCTCTTTTTCACCATAGTTGAGGTGATTTTTTTAATATGCTTATCAAAAAAGATAATTGTCCTGATACTCAGAACCTTTTAACAGCTCCCAATTGCATTTTAGCTAAAACATAAAGTCCTTATCATGATTTCCTACTCAAAGTGTTTGATGATGGCCCCTGTCTATCTCTGTAATATCACTCCTGTGATCACTTCAGAGCAACCACATTTATTTATTCCTCCAAAGAATTAAGCTCTCTCCAAGCTTAGAGATATTATATATGCTGTTCCTTTTGTCTGGGAAAATTTTCCTAACTGAAGTATTGCTTCCACCAAGAGACCTTCTCAGACCACCACCTACTCCCTATCTTAATGTCTACTTGTAATAATTTCCTATTTTGCTCCATATTTTTCTTTCAAAGCACTTTTACATTTTGTAACTATTACATAGTCACTCTATGTGACTATTGTAAATACCTTTCCCTTCTACAAAGTTAAAAGTTTTATGAGGGCATGGATGACATCTTTTCAGTGAACACAGTATTCTCAGTACATATGACAGTGCCTAGGACAGATTAGGCAGTAATTACATAATTATAAATGAGTTAACAACACTAAAAAAATGCTATTTGTATTTTTTTTTAAAGATTTTATTTATTTGAGAGAGAGAGAATGAGAGAGAGCAAGCACATGAGAGGGGGGAGGGTCAGAGGGAGAAGCAGACTCCCCGCCGAGCAGGGAGCCCGATGTGGGACTCGATCCAGGGACTCCAGGATCATGACCTGAGCCGAAGGCAGTCGCTTAACCAACTGAGCCACCCAGGCGCCCAGTGCTATTTGTATTTTTGATGTTGTCAAGAATTGTGATGACTCTCTTTTTATTTTTTTAAAGATTTTTTAATTTGAGAAAGAGAGAGAGCGCGTGCATGCACAAGGTGGGGGTGGGGCAGAGGGAGAGGGAGAAGCAGACTCCTCACTGAGCAGGGAGCCGTATACAGGGCTCCATCCTAGGACCCTGAGATCATGACCTAAGCCGAAAGCAGATGCTTAACTAGTTGACTTACCCACCCAGATGCCCTGTGATGACTCTCTTTTTAATAGATAAGCTTTAGTTACTAAAGTTTAATCACTGAATAAATGGAAGATTACTATGTATCATGACGAATGGGGAATATCTTGTAACTTGTGTATGCATATGTGTGTGTGTGTCTGTGTGTATTTTATTTTAATCTTGAAGTGACCAAAAGTCCTCATATTTTTAATGCTACCCAATATCTTAGAGGTCAATACTAGATTATAACTTTTCTTGGTTTTTCGATCTCTCTCTCTCTTTCCCCTTCTGACATATACAAAGAGTTATGTGATCATGCCGACTTTCTCACAGTGTTAATTTTGCTGGTGACATGGCATTAATATCCCTGGTATATACTATTATGAACAAAAATGCCTGAAAATTATGGTCTTGAAACACTATTATATCATAAATTCCATGAGTTCAGTAATTAAACCTACATACTATTGTTTTTTACAGAAATATTAAGACAAAATATTTCTATATTTTACATTTGATATAGAATTTTTATCCCTGAATAACAAAGCTCATGGGCAGATTTGTGTTTCTCATATAAACCCCAAATTTCATATTTTTGAAAAGAACTGTAGGCTATTACTTGATATAGTAAATTTCCATTAGGTTTTAAAGCCACAAATAAGCACTTTACCGAAGTCCTCATTAATCTGAATCAGTAAATAGATGCTTTATATCTAGATAATGGAGAAATAGAATTCTGTAAAGAGCTGTAGTAATGTTCACATCAGAATAGTTTCTCCAAATGTCCTCTCCACTAAATTACTTCATTATAATCGTAAAAATGTAACTTTACGATTACATCAATGTTATATCCCTCTGCAATTGCATATGCCTTTTGACTTTTCAATACATGTCTGTATTGAGAGAAGAGTATCATGTTGAAAAATTAGGCCTGCCTTGCCTCAAAGACAAGTAATTTTATTCAGAATTCTTTTTGTTTAAGCATTTCACTACTGTCCAAGCTTTAATCAATTCCAAGTGCTGAATTTTGTGTTGGCTTATGTGTATTTGTAAGTAAAATTTTTGGAGCTTTGTGGATACATGGCATTCTTATTAGCACCTGTTTACATCTGTGAGGTAATTACTATCTAATACACTGGTCTAATCCACACAGTTGTCATTGGTGGACACCTGGTCTAAACAATTTATCTAATTGTAAAATCCACACTCTTGCACTGAAGGCTATACTCTTAATTTATGATATATTTTACTGATGCTGATCACCTTGGAGTCTTAACATCTTAACGTAAGTGCAAGAAAAAGTATTTGCTTCAAATACATATTACATTAAATGTCATATTATAGTAAATAAATAAAATATTGCTGAAACCAAAATATGGGATATGGAGATAACTAAAAATCTGCAATTCAGACTTGTAGGTAGTAATACCATACAGTTCACATGCTAATATGGCAAGACAAATCAAATTGAAATATTACACAAAAACAGGTTTTCATTATAGTCCATATCTTCTGCTTCTGGTGGCCTGTCTCTGTCTCTGTCTCTCTTTATATACACAAAATGTAAAACTTTGTCTTTTATGTCAAATTTTGAATAAAAAATCTGATTTGTGTGCCGTAATCATAATGACCTCATCTCAGGGCAATAATGGAGTTTTTTTTTGCTCTCACTCTTACACTCAAGAGAGAAAATATATGAGATCATTGTCATTTGGAATTGGCCCAGAGGCAAGATGAGTTACCAAGAACACAGTTGGAAGGTAAGCTTTATGAGAAAAGGGATCTTGTTCTTAATAATGGCTTTCGCCCAACACCAGCTCAGTGTCAAGCACAGGAGTGGAATAAAATTTTACTTAATAAGTATCTGTTAATTCAATGAATGACTATAATAATATCATTTCTATGACTATATTTATGCTAAATAGGTATATTTAAAAATATATATAACCATTTACCTACTTCTAAAATGACAGTCAAAATCTTAAATTTCTTTTTTTTTTCTTAAATTTCTTTTTTTGCTCAAGTCCATATATGTACTGTAATAAACTACTGGATAAAAAACATCTGTTAAAAATTTTTGGCTCAAGGGGTGCCTGGGTGGCTCAGTCGTTAAGCGTCTGCCTTCGGCTCAGGTCATGATCCCAGGGTCCTGGGATTGAGCCCCGCATCGGGCTCCCTGCTCAGCGGGAAGCCTGCTTCTCCCTCTCCCACTGCCCTTCCTTGTGTTCCCTCTCTCCCTGCCTCTCTCTGTCAAATAAATAAAATCTTTAAAAAAATTTTTTTGGGGGGGGCTTAAGGGATGCCTAGCTGTCTCAGTCAGTAGAGCATGGGACTCTTGATCTTGGGGTCGTGAGTTTGAGCCCCATGTTGGGTGTAGAGATTACTTAAAAAAAAGTAAAAAAAAAATTGGCTCAATATATTTATTGTGGCATAAACTAATTTAGCTACATTATTTTTGATTGATTGAATAATTATGCAGGCATCATTTATAATGATTCAAATCAATTAAAAAAAAGAACTCTCCCTTTTAAGTCAAAATCAGGCAATTTCCCAACATGATAATGCTTTGCTTTGGGTGGCAACAAATTAAAAAACATAGTCATTATTAGATTTATTGGATGCAAGTCAAAGAAATAAAATTTCTCGAGAATTTCTTTTTAACCCTTAAAATGATTTATCACATCAAGATCACCTACAAATAAGCTCTCTAAGAGCAAATAGTGAATTTTCTACCTCTTTATATATACAAAGTCCATGGTATAATATTGAGTTAGAACAAAAGGGCTTCTTGAATATGGCACTGAATACCTTCTACATGATCCAGGAAAGAGCAGATTAGTTGTTCTCCATTGTTTGAGATCTTGCCATTTGCAACGACGTGGATGGAACTGGAGGGTATTATGTTGAGCGAAATAAGTCAAACAGAGAAAGACATGTATCATATGACCTCACTGATATGAGGAATTTTTTTTTTAATTTTTAAATTTTTAAATTTTATTTTTTTATTTTTTTATTTTTTTAATTTTTTTATTCTTATGTTAATCCCCATATATTACATCATTAGTTTTAGATGAAGTGTTCTATGATTCATTGTTTGTGCATAACACCCAGTGCTCCACGCAGAATGTGCCCTCCTCAATACCCACCACCAGGCTAACCCATCCTCCCACACCCCTCCCCTCTAGAACCCTCAGTTTGTTTTTCAGAGTCCATCGTCTCTCATGGTTCGTCTACCCCTCCGATTTCCCCCGCTTCATTCTTCCCCTCCCGCTACCTTCTTCTTCTTTTTTTTTCTTAACATATATTGCATTATTTGTTTCAGAGGTACCGATCTGAGATTCAACAGTCTTGCACAATTCACAGCACTTACCAGAGCACATACCCTCCCCAGTGTCTATCACCCAGTCACCCATCCCTCCCACCCCACCCCCCACTCCAGCAACCCTCAGTTTATTTCCTGCAATTAAGAATTCCTCCTATCAGTGAGATCATATGATACATGTCTTTCTCTGTTTGACTTATTTCACTCAACATAATACCCTCCAGTTCCATCCACGTCATTGCAAATGGCAAGATCTCATTCCTTTTGATGGCTGCAATAATATTCCATTGTATATATATACCACATCTTCTTTATCCATTCATCTGTCGATGGACATCTTGGCTCTTTCCACAGTTTGGCTATTGTGGACATTGCTGCTATAAACATCGGGGTGCACATACCCTTTCGGATCCCTACTTTTGTATCTTTGGGGTAAATACCCAGTAGTGCAATTGCTGGGTCATATGGTAGCTCTATTTTCAACTTTTTGAGGAACCTCCAAACAGTTTTCCAGAGTGGCTGCACCAGCTTGCATTCCCACCAACAGTGTAGGAGGGTTCCCCTTTCTCCGCATCCCCACCAAGATATGAGGAATTCTTAATCTCAGGAAACAAACTGAGGGTTGCTGGAGTGGGGGGTGGGGTGGGAGGGATGGGGTGACTGGGTGATAGACACTGGGGAGGGTATGTGCTCTGGTAAGCGCTGTGAACTGTGCAAGACGGTTGAATCTCAGATCTGTACCTCTGAAACAAATAATGCAATATATGTTAAGAAAAAAAAAAGAAGAAGAAGAAGGTAGCGGGAGGGGCGGGGGAAATCGGAGGAGTAGACGAACCATGAGAGACAATGGACTCTGAAAAACAAACTGAGGGTTCTAGAGGGGAGGGGGATGGGAGGATGGGTTAGCCTGGTGGTGGGTATTGAGGAGGGCACATTCTGCATGGAGCACTGGGTGTTATGCACAAACAATGAATCATGGAACACTTCATCTAAAACTAATGATGTAATATATGGGGATTAACATAAGAATAAAAAAAAGTGGAAAAAAAAAAAAACCTTTAGGTGGCAGTGATAAGTAAAACCACTCTAAATTTCTGTATGTTTCCAAAATCATTTGCAAGAAAACTTTGAACACAAATATTGAATCATATTATCAGATCTGGTAGAGATGGTTGTTTCTGTATTTCCTTCCAGTTTTTTTAAGATAGCAAACTTTTTTTTTTTTAAAGATTTTATTTATTTATTTGAGAGAGAGAGAATGAGAGACAGAGAGCACGAGAGGGAAGAGGGTCAGAGGGAGAAGCAGACTCCCCGCCGAGCAGGGAGCCTGATGTGGGACTCGGTCCCGGGACTCCAGGATCATGACCTGAGCCGAAGGCAGTCGCCCAACCAACAGAGCCATCCAGGCGCCCCTAAGATAGCAAACTTTTTAAAGCCTTACTCTTCAATGAAATTTACTTATAGTTTTTATGTCATTTAAATTTATTGGATATATTTTGAAGTTATTAATGCTATGCATTCCTCTTGCATAGCGAAACTCTATTATGTGAGGCATCATCATTCTACTCCTATTCAAGAAGCTCTGGCCACCTCTTTGTTTATGATTTTGTTTTCCATTTAGGTTTTATTTAAGTCACAACGATCATAAATACAACATAGATCCTTATAGATCTTGATGCCATCTTCTATAGAATTTAACTTCGGTTTAGTAGCTATTGTGAGTTAATGAATATTTGATAAAATCTGAAAGGAATGTTGAATTTTCTAACAAGACATCTATATATCTCCCTCATTAACATCTGTGGTGTAGGTAACTACCTAATATCACAGGAAGTGAATATGTTTATATTTGAAACTGGCTATTTCAGGTAAAAATTTACACTCTGTAAAATCAATATTTATTTACTGAGTGACCTCAAAGAATCAAAAAAGGGTTATTTCATTTACTGAAAACAGTTAATATCATCTTATATTACTAATATATTTAGAATGTGAAACTTTCACAGTGCTAACACATTTGATGTCTAAGAAACTGTCTTGAAATAGCATACAGTTTATAGTCAATTATAAAAGATTAATGTTTAAACACAGAATCAAAATATCAAAAATGATTCTCAAATTATTACAAATTATTTTTTTATATTCTTTTTTTAGGTTTATGCATTTACTTAGTTTGAGCAAATTAAATTGGTACAAATCCAATTGGTACAAATATAAAAAGGTATTTTCAAATATAAATATTCATTTTTAATTTTATATACAACAAATTCAAATCAATATCTACAGAGAATTATAGTAACTAAGGATATAAACCATAAAAAAGGTTTAGTAAAACACTTTATTAGTAAATGTTATTTTTTATGTTTATATATAATGTTTTATTGTGTATATGTGTATGTATGTACTTTGTTCACACGTTGCTTTAAATTCAGGTCTTAATCTAAAGCAAAATGCTATTGCATAACCTGTGAAATACTATAATACCCAGTGCAAAATACTATTTTAATGTCAAATTGTAAAATATTTCATGTGTGAAATATGTGCATATATTCATGATCACGTAATTTGAATATTAACAATATTTGGTTAGGAGCTTCCTGTCTCTTTTTCTCCCTTCAAAACACAAATATAATGAATATACCCACAAAAGTACTTTCATGGTATTATTTATGGAAAGCAAGTCAGCAAAAAAAGAAGTGTGGTAGAGATTACCTAAATATTTATTCTCTCAAATGATGACGGCATTACTCAGCATAAGGAAGAATTTGGATAAAAAGTTGTAACAATTTAAAGATGGAAAGCTTTTTGTGCAACAAAAACTCCCAAATTAAAGACCCATGTTTTTATTTTTAGATAGTAAAATAAAAATTTTTACTTCTACACAGTTTGTTTCTTTCATTATAGATGTAGTCCTACTAAACATATTTGCCCTCCATATATTATTTAGTCTACTTTTTTCTGTGATTCTTTTTTTTTTTTAAAGATTTTATTTATTTATTTGACAGAGAGAGACATAGTGAGAGCAGGAACACAAGCAGGGGGAGTAGGAGAGGGAGAAGCAGGCTTCCCGCGGAGCAGGGAGCCCTATATGGGACCCGATCCCAGGACCCTGAGACAATGACCTGAGCCGAAGCAGACACTTAACGACTGAGCCACCCAGGCGCCCTTTTCTGTAATTCTTTAACTACAAAATACTACCAGCAAACTCTTACTCCTTACATCATTATCCCATGCCTATTTGGCTAATACCAATGTAATATTTATATTAAAAAGCATTTTGATCTTAAAAAGTTATTCTCTATTACTGGGGTACCTATACATGATTTTTATGTTTTAAAGATATATAGAGAAATTATAAGGATATATATATCCTTAACTTGAAAAAATAAATATGTTGAGGATTACAGATGGATTTTTCTGCTATGCCAAAAAATTTAAATGTGTTTTTAATGCTCAAAGATTAACGACTCCAAAATAAAAAAATCTAAATAGTTGTAATCATTTTCTCAGGAATAAAATTTATTTCTAATTTACCTTTATGGCTCTTTTCATGTGATTTTTTTTAATATATTGAACACTCTAGCTTTAATTAATTTCTTTGTAATAAATTAATTTTTCAATGGCAAAGCTATTATCTACTATACTTAATAGATGAATTCTATTTTCATGATTAGTTTATGCTATTTATAGACACTAAAATTTTACTAAGATATTGAAAATTGCAGCATACAAACCATATTGTTTTTACTGTCTCTAAAAGTTATTATAATATACAGAAGGAAAAATGAAAAGCCAAACAATCACTTCAAAATCCATATGGTGACAAAATGATTGTTATAAAAACTTCAGATATAAACCTAGCAGTATAATAATCTATATTACCTTCTTGGAAAATTTGATTTGGGTAATTCTTTAGTAGCTTTTTAACTTCCGGCATTAAGACATCCATAAACCAGCACTTCAATTTCTACATACTCTGATTATATTTCTATAATATACACAAAAGAGGCATAAGTATAACATATTGTTCTCTGTTTCTTAATCATCCTTTTACTTCAAATTCAGCTTACATTGAGTCAACTATTTATATGACATTCACAGATCTTTTACCATTTTATCTTCACAAGAAATTGTGTGGTTTACAAATCTTTTCTCACCTTACAGATAAGTAAATTGGGGAATAGAGAATATAAGTAACTTTGTAAAATTCACATAGTTGATAATTCCCAGACATGTTTACTTTTATTTATACTTCTGTAAGAGCTAATGATAATGGTATCTGAAATAAATTATTGCCTAATATCTGAACCAAGTCCCTGAAAAATGTTACCTGTGTTTCTTGCTAAAATTATTTTGCATGTTATGGATGGGATGGAATGATGTCTAGGGAAGGATTCAAAATATCTTATGGTGGAGGGAAGAGGGTGGCATATAGAAAAAACAAGATTGGCCATGGATGATACTCATTGAAGCTGAGTAGTGGGCAAATTAGGGTTTATTATATTCTAATTCCTGTCTTTGTATATGCTTGAATTTTTTTCATTAAAAATTTTAAAAAATGTATTGTAAGTACTTCCTCCAACAACAGCAGAATGCACATTCTTCTCAAACTCACATGGAACATTCACCAAGACAGACCACATTCTGGGCCATAAAACACACTTTAAAATTTTTAAAATAATAGAAATCATAATATCTTAGGGGTGCCTGGGTGGCTCAGTCGTTAAGCATCTGCCTTCGGCTCAGGTGATGATCCCAGGGTCCTGGGATTGAGCCCCACATCAGGCTCCCTACTCGGCGGGAAGCCTGCTTCTCTCTCTCCCACTCCCCCTGCTTGTGCTCCCTCTCTCACTGTCTCTTTCTGTCAAATAAAAAATCTTAAAAAAAAAGAAATCATAATATCTTTCATACCACAATGGAATTAAACTAGAAATCAATATCAGAAAGATAACTCAAAAGTCCCAATAGACACGGAGATTAAACAATATACATCTAACACATGGGTGAAAGAAAACACCTCAAGAGAAATGAAAAACATTTGGAACTAAATGAAAATGAAAACACACTTATTAAAATATGTAAAATGCGGCAAAAGCAGTGTTCAGAGGGTATTTATAGCATTGGGTATTTAAATTATAAAGAAAAAAGATTTAAAATCATGATTTAAGTTTCCATATTAGAAAATTTGAGAGAAAAGAGAAAATTAAACCCAAAGCACAATAAAAGAAATAATAAGACTTAGAGCAGAAATCAATTAAATCACACACAGGAAATCAATAGAGAAAATCAACAAAACCAAAAACTGATTTTTTTTCACAAGATCAATAAAATCAAAAAGCTTCTATCTAGCCAGTCTAAGAAAAAAAATAGGAAAGATACAAATTACTAATATTAGAAGTGAAAGATGGTACATCACTGCAGATCCACGACCATTAAAAGGATAAAAAAAATAATTCTATAAAAAACCCTATGCTGGACACATTTGATAACCTAGGTAAATGGACCAGTTCCTTGAAAGATACAAACTACTAAGAGTTACACAAGAAGAAACAGATTTATATTTACTATATTTACTAAAGAAATTGATTCAATAATTAAGAACCTACACAAACAGAAAGCATCACGTTTAGGTGTGTTCACTGATGAATTCCACCAAACACAGAAGAAAAAATTATACCAATTCTTTACAGTTTCTTTCAGAAGATAAAACTACTCTTACCATATGACCCAGCAATCATTCTCCTTGGTTTTAGCCTGAAGAAGTTGAAAATTTATGTCCACAGAAAAACCTTCACACAGAGGTGTAAAACAACTTTATTCATAATTGCCAAAACTTGGAAGCAACCAGGATGTCCAACAGTAGGTAAATGGATAAACTTTGGTATATCCAGACATAGAAATGAAAGGGCATGAAGGAACCTTAACTACCTATTATAAGTAAAAGAAGCCAATCTGAACAAGTACATACTATATCATTTCAAATATATGACAGTCTGGAGAAGGTAAAACTATAGAGACAGTGAAAAGATCAGTAGTTGATAGAAATGGGGAGAGAGGATGGATGAATAGGTGGAGCACAGATGATTTTTAGGGTGGTGAAAATATTTTGTTTGATACCATAATAATGGATATATATCATTATGCATTTGTCCAAACCTATAGAATGCATAACATCAAGAGCGAATCTGAAGGTATACTATGGACTTTGATATGTCAATGTTGATTAATGAATTATAACAAATGTACCCTCTGGTGAGAGATGTTGATAATGAGTGAGGCCATGCATTTGTGGAGGTAGGGGGTTTATGAAAAATCTCTGTATTTTCCTCTCAATTTTGTTCTGAATCTAAAATTGCTGTAAAAATTAAGCCCTTCTAAAAAAAATGAGAAAAAATGTGTTGTAGGAAATATCTGTGGGAAGAAATAACATTGTAAACCTAGACTGAACGCCACACATACCTAATAAATCTAAACCAAATTTAAAAAAATATGGAGTGAAATAATAAAATAAAAGCCCTAACCTCCTCCTTCTTCTTTTTTTTTTTTTTCTGTCCTGGTAAAACACTTTGGGTAGACAAGTAGAAATGACAGTAATATGCTATCAGGGTCATGGATGGAGTTTAGTGAGGAAAAAAAAAATGTGACAACACAAGAAAAATATACCAATGAAGTTTATTTGAAATTATTACTAAAAAGAAAAGACACAGGATATAATACACATGATGGTGTTATTTTATGAACAATTTATTTTGTTATATTTATATCATAGTTTTTTGATAATGTGTAGTTTTTAAAATAACTATTGAACACTAACCCTGTTAATAAATTGTTTAAAATTTATAAATTAGAAGTTTCCTAATGACTCTTGCTCATTTACACAATATACTGAATTGTTTTCTATATCTTATACCAGGAATTAGTTTGCCTGTGTTGAAAATTCACCTCTGCCATTTATTAGCTGTGTAATATTAGACATATTACTTAATCTTTGTATCCTTCAAAATCTTTACCATAAGTGAGGATAACATAGTATTTATTTTATAGGGTTATTTTGAAGAGTCATGGAATTAATAATATTAAGCTATTAAGTATGTAAAACAGAGACTGATATATACACAAATTAAATGTTAACTATGATGATGAAGATGATGATGATGGGGTGATATAAGAATCAGTCATGGTTTGAGTTTTGATTTTATTTTAATATTCACAATAGAATAAATCCTTACTTAACCAGCATTGAGCACAGATAGTTAATGAAGTATCTACAGTCACCTGGCCTTATCAGAACCTCATGGCATTTTCCTTCATCCTGCAAAGTCATATTCTTAAAGGTCTACCCAGGAGGGAAAGGGGCTTCTGCACACATTCTTCACTCAGAACCATTTTGATGAGGATTCCATGAAGTTTCCATTATTTCAATGCTATACTAATTGACAAGAAATGAGGAGAGAAACAACTAGAGGTTGTGTACTTGTTTCTATTTTAGAAATCACATCATCTTCTCTATAGAAAAAAATGACTCTTCTTGTTTCTTAATATTTATGCTTCAGTAAGAAAATAACTGCAAGGAATAACATTCAGTTTTTATATTTTGGACTTCACTCATGCCATAATCTCTAAATATGGGAGCCTATCTCCAGGGATTAATTCTCTTCCCATATATGTATGCTCTGACAAAATGAGATTCTCTCAGTTTTCCAGTTACTCAGTCTCTTCGGATGAGCTGAAGATGAGTTTCATTTCATCTTACCATAAATTACTCTCAAGAGTGAATGATACATACATAAATGAGGTTCCTATATAATAGCTCAATGGACTGATAACATATGGCTATTGCAGAGACCTGATTTTTACATACAGAGTATATTTGACACTTGGTCATTCAGTACCAAAATGAAAATTTCCCACTAGCTAGTCTTTTGATCTAAGACTATATTTCTATCATAGAATCCAATATAACACAATGTTTGTTGTTTTCCTTTTTCCACTTTTGGATTTTTTGTTTGTTTGTTTTGGGGGGGGGCTCAAATCATTATCTATTATCTGGGTTTCCCTATGTAGGAAATGAGGATAATTAAGTCAGCCGTTCAAACAATGAACACAAAATATTGTCAATCTCTGTTCAATCAATAGCATGTTCAGTTTTCATATATCTTTATTTCTGTAGCTATTGAATGAGTTTCTGAATACATAAATCACTTATGCTTATGGATTTTCTTCTGGATGTTAGAGGTATATAAATATAATGAATCACATTATTATAAGTTAGAATAATAAAATGTTGCTTATGCTAAACTATGCAACAAATTATCATGGTACTTATTTGGCACTGTTAACACTTCATTAGAGTTCCAATGAAAAGAAGATAACTAATTTAATTTTGATATTTAACACTGTAATATGGGAATGAGGTCATAATGTTCATTATGAAAACAGCCATCTTTTCCTTGATTTTATGTCTTAAATATCTCTATATGCCTTAAAATTCAGTTTTCATCTTTCTCAACAGGATTGATTCTGATACTTTAGACAAAGCTAAACATTTCCCCTTGTGTTTCCTTTGTTGTTTTCTCAATTTCACTTTTTAAATAATTGGGAGTCTGCTAAATGCCTTGGATTGCATCTCAAATGCATTCTTCACTGGTTCAACAAACAATCCCTTTTAAAATAAAAATGGAAACAATGTAATTAGAACTTTAAATCAATCACACATGAAGCTGTTTTCCTTCCTACCTTCTATTGATGGTTTTCATCAGTGCCACTTATATGCTGTAGAAAATAACACCCCACTTACGTTGAGATTACTTTTTCAGTAATGTCAAGTATTTAGAACAGTTAAAAACATGACAGCAATAAACTCATTCCACTCAATCATGTGCAAAAAATTATACAATTTCCTTAAAGAAGTTCTTCAGGCTGCCACTTAGAGCCTGTGCATGTTAATTTTAGACATCATTTTGATGAGATTATTTAGTTGCTATTTGATTCTGTAGCATTAGTGAATGCTACATAGTAAAGTAAAAGTCTTTCTCTGTCTCAGTGT
The DNA here is from genome assembly GCF_002201575.2 of Neomonachus schauinslandi. Classification (NCBI taxonomy): domain Eukaryota; kingdom Metazoa; phylum Chordata; class Mammalia; order Carnivora; family Phocidae; genus Neomonachus; species Neomonachus schauinslandi. The sequence goes on along the minus strand of NC_058405.1, from coordinate 24,712,359 downwards.
TTGTGTGGGGGGGGTAGTTGTGAGTGTGTCAAAGGTTAGGAGATATATTAAAATATTGGTAAGGGTAGAAGAAATTACAAGTAAATACAGCTAGCACAAAAACCCTAAACATGACACATATCTTGAGAGAGTAGTAGAAAGTAAGATAAGAGCAGTAATGAGGGACCAAGTCATGTAAGGGTTTGCAGGCCATTGTAAGAATCAATAGGACTTGGGCGCCTGGGTGGCTCAGTTGGTTAAGCGACTGCCTTCGGCTCAGGTCATGATCCTGGAGTCCCGGGATCAAGTCCCACATCGGGCTCCCCACTCGGCGGGGAGTCTGCTTCTCCCTCTGACCCTCCCCCCTCTCACGTGCTCGCTCTCTCTCATTCTCTCTCAAATAAATAAATAAAATCTTTAAAAAAAAAAAGAATCAATAGGACTTAACTGGAGTGTGTTGAGGCTGAGGAGTGACATGATCTGACTTAAATGCTAAAAAGATCATTCCAGTTTCTGTGACAACAGGCTGCAGTGGGTATGGGGAAAAGTTAAGAAATCAGAAAGCAGACATTAAAGCAAGCCAGATGATACATGATATTTTTCTGGACCAAAGTGGTATTGGGGAGGGTGATATAAAGAGGTAGAAACAGATAATCTTGAAGTTAGAGCCAGCTGATGTAGGTAATAAAGGTCCTAAATCATTACATAAAAGTTAAATTATATTTAGTACATGTTATTTAAAAGGCAAGAACATGTATAATCAATTTTGGAAAAATTTCCATTAAAATGGTTAAACCAAGGTTACATTAAATGTTTAATTTTTAAAGGGTAGGTTTCTATTCTGGGAAAAATCACTTACATAGGTTAGCATATAATCTGACAATCTGGGGAAAAAGGATTTTTAAATAATAAAACAATATTCCTACTAATGAGCTTCTGGAACACAGCTACTGTGGTGGTTAAATTTTATGTATCAACCTCACTGGATCACAGGGTACCCAGATATTTGGCTAAACATTATTTCTGAGGGTGTTTCTGGGTGAAATTAGCATTTGAATTAGTAGATTCAGTAAAACAGCTTATGCTCCCCAATATGGGTGGACATCATGCAATCTGCTGAGGACCTGAATAGAACAAAAAGGCAGAGGCAGGAAGAATTTGGCCTTTTCTGCCTGATTGCTTGAGTTGGGACATCAATCTCCTGCCTTCATTGCTTCCAGTTCTCAGGCCTTTGGACTCAGACTGAATTACACCACCAGCTTTCTTGGGTATTTGGTTTACAGATGGCTATCAGGGGACTTTTCAGCCTCCATAATTGTGTGAGCCAATTCCTTATAATAAATCTTTTCACATCCTATTGATGGAGATATATAGACATATATGTATGTTTATATATCTCCAATTGATTCTATTTTTCTAGAGAGCTCTAACTAATACAGTTCATTAAATCTTAATAGTAGAATTTCATAAAAACTGCACTGATGTGGAATAACCACAAGAGGAATGTCTGGAAAATTCTTAAAAGCTACCTGGAAGCAGGAGTATAAATTATAGACAGGGAGATTATTGGCTACATAGTGAAAAGGGAAATGTAACACCAGACTGAAGAGAGACATAGTTGGAGGTTAATGCAATAATCCACGTGGGGAATAATGAAGGCATAAATTAACTCAGTATCCCTAGTACTGGTGGTAACCAAATTTTGGCTATAGGATCTAATCAGGGTTTTTCAACGCTATTGTTGAGACTATTTGCTATTATAAAAATATATAATGTAGATTATTCTGCTACATATATTTTGAGAAGCTGAGTGATATATTTTATAGTATTAATATTTGAAAGTTGTAAAATTCATAATGAATATAAAAGCATGAGGCTATCAGATATCTGAAAGGTCAAAGCACCAAAAATTTAGTAGTAAATGATCATTTTGGGTCCTAACACCATGTTGGGTCCTGTGGGAGAACATATAAATGTGAAATGTTGCGTTCAGCATAGAGAATCCAGAAATATATATGTAAAGTGGGCTAAAATGAAGTTACATATAAACACAATGAAAAACTATGATGATAAAGATTCAGTCTGACAGGAAGATTCTGGGAAATCATTTCTATGGTTTCAAAGATGACATTTGTGCCAAAACTACCAAATATACACCTGCATCCAATCCTGCTTCTACACCTTGCTTTCCATTGCCAGTTCATACTAGGGTTATACCAAACTCCATTATATCAAATTCTAATACTCTAGGATGAGTTCATTAGTTTCTCCCTGAAGGTGCTTTTTTGTTTATTATTTCTATGAAATAATAATAGAATTCTGTGAAATTCTATGCTTGCTCTCATCACTTTTCTCACAATATTTAGAAATATTAAAGTTACTCTTACTTCATTCATTTTTTCCCATTTCCCATATCCACCAACCTGCTAAATTCTGTCTGTTCTCTTACTACTACATTTTGCAAAATTCTCTGCCTTTCTCTTCTAACGTTTCCTCTTGTTAATATCTTGGTTCAGGTTTTCATCATCTGCTTTATCTGTTGTAAAATCTATCCAACTGATCTCCAGGTTTCTGGATTCTAATCTTTTTAATCTGTTCTTCACATTGCCACCTGAATTATCTTCGTAAAAACAGGTAAAATTCTGTCACTTTCCTTCTCAAAAACTTTGTGATGCCTCATTTTCTACAAAACAGTTCAAATTCTTTAACATAGCATTCAAAGATCTCAATTACTTGACTCTAAATTGCCTTTCCATTTTCATCATTTAAAACCAAACTATCTTTCCCTTTTTACGACCTCATCACTCGCATCATTTCTTTCAGAAACTCATGAGTTAATCATACCAGTCTACTCACTACTCTTCAATTATGCCCTTCAAATACACACATACACAAATTACCCACCCATTCTGCCTCTTTTTCATCTTGGACAGATATGACCTCAAACTTATTTATTTTAATAAAAAAATACCAAGCGAAATTTGTCTTTGATTGACTTAAATTAAAAAAGAATGAAATTGGGCGCCTGGGTGCCTCAGTCGTTAAGCGTCTGCCTTCGGCTCAGGTCATGATCCCAGGGTCCTGGGATCGAGTCCCTCGTTGGGCTCCCTGCTTGGTGGGAAGCCTGCTTCTCCCTCTCCCACTTTCCCTGCTTGTGTTCCCTCTCTCGCTGTCTCTCTCTGTTAAAAAAATCAATAAAATCTTAAAAAAAAAAAAAAAAAGACATGGTCTGTTTAAAAAAAAAAAAAGAATGAAATCATGGGTGTCAGAATTTTATGAGGCTGATGTACCTACTGCCCTAAGAGGCAGGTGGATTTCAGAAGTTTTATTTATTTATTTTTAATATTTTATTTATTTATTTGACAGAGAGAGAGAAAGAGGGAGAGCACCAGCAAAGGGAGTGGCAGGCAGAGGGAGAGGGAGAAGCAGGCTCTCTGGTCAGCAGGGAGTCATGTGGGGCTTGATCTCAGGACCCTGGGATCATGACCTGAACCGAAGGCATATCTCACAACCCTGACCTCATGACCTGAGCTGAAATCAAGAGTGAGATGCTCAACTGACTGAGCCACCCAAGTGACCCATGATTTCAGAACTTTTAAAACAAGAGTTTACATCAGCAATCCTGGAGATTCGTGTCTGTGGCCCTGCCCAATAAGAATTTTTTTAATTAAATTTTTATTCAAATAAAGCACCCCATATAGAAAAGTGCACAAATCGTAACTATGGAGTTTGATGAATTTGCCTTTGTAAACACAACCATGTAAACAAGAATCAGATAAAGAAACAGAACACTGACAGCAACCAGAAGCCCCTTTCCCCCTCCAAGACCACAGTGCACCAGAGAACCTCTAACCTAACTTCTGCCACATACATATGTTCACATATGTTTTGCTTTCTCTATTTTTTCTTAGGTAAAAATAGAATTGTATAGCGTTGCTCCTTTGTGACTGTTTTATTTGCTCAATATTTTACTTACGAAACTCACCTATGTTGTTACATGTAATTAAAGTTCACCCTTACTACTATGTATTCATTCATTAAATATTCATTGACTGAATATGCCATAGCATAATTATGCATTACAATATTGAGGAATATTTCTGGGTTTTTTTTTTCAATATTTGGCTATTTTTAATAGCTCTGTAAAAGTCTCATACCTATATTTAGTCGACTTTGGAACACATTTCTATTTGGTAATATTAGGTACCAAATTGCTGGGTAAAGGTGTTAGTATATACAGTTTTGGTAGAGTCCGCTACACAGTTTGCCAAAGTGCTTATACAATAGTCCCGCCTTATTCGTAGGGGACACTCCAACACCCCCAGTGGATGCCTGAAACCATGGATAGTACCAAACCCTGTATATACTATGTTTTCTTTCCTATACATACCTATGATAAAGTTTAATTTATAAATTAGGCACAGTAAGAAATTAACAACAGGAACTATAATAAAATAAAATAAATTATAACAATATATTAATTTATGTGAATGTGGTTTCTCTCTGTCTGAAAATATCTTATTGTACTGTTCTCACCCTTCTTGTGATGATGAGATAATAAAATGCTTACCTGGTGAGATAAAATGAGATGAATGATGTAGGCATTTTGACTAGTATTGACTTTCTGGTGATATGTTAGGAGGATTATCTCCTTCCTAATCTTGCCTGGCCACAGGCAACTGAAATTGTGGAAAGTAAAACTACAGATGAGGGTGCGGGTTGGGGGAAGAGGGGCTCCTGTACCAATTTATTCCCCTACAAACAGCCTATGAGAGTTTGAGTTGCTCCATATACCTACCAGTATTTAACATTTTTGTCTTTCTTATGCATTCCATTGTGTATACAGCAGTATCAATTTTAGGGTTTTAATTTTAGGTTTTTATTTCCCCTGATGACTAAGAAAGTTGAGCACACTTTCTAATACTTATTGGCCATTTAGATTATCTTCTATTGTTTGAAGTGCTTAAATTTTTTCCCCATTTTTCTCTTATCTTGGGTGAATTCTTCCTTATTTATTCAGAAGAGGTCTTTATATTTGTGAAATCTTTGTCAGATTTATGTGCTGCAAATTTCTTCTCCTACGATATGGATTGCCCTTTCACTTTCTTACTGGTAACTTTTGAGGACAAGGTGTTCTTACCACTAATGTAGTGATATTTATAATTTTTACTTTGATTACTGACTTTGTATCACTTTAAAAAATATCTGCCTGCTCCAAAAATTATAAAGATATTCTTATCTGCTACTTTCTGGAAACTTCATTATGTTACTTTTCATATGTAGATCTATAATCCATCTGAAATAGTTTTTTGTCTGCAGAGTAAGAGATCAAAACTCACACTTAAAAAATGGATAGCTAATTGACAGCCTCATTGAAAATACATCATTTTTCCACTGTACTGCAGTATCAACTTTTTCATAAATTACTTTGTTGCAAATTTGTGATTTTTTTTAGCGCGGTAACACACCATGTTACCTTAGTTTCACATGTACAACATAGTGATTCCACTGGTTTATACATTATGCTCTGTTCACTACAAGTGTACCCGTCTGTCTCCAAACAATATCATTATATTATAGTATCACTGACCATATTCTTTATGCTGTGTCTTTTATTCCCATTACTTATCCATTCCATAACTGGAAGCCTGTATCTCCTACTCCCCTTCACCCATTTTGCCCAACCCTTAACCCTTCTCCCCTCTGGCAACCATCAGTTTGTTTTCTGTATTTATATCTGATTCTGCTTTTTGTTTATTTAATCTTTTGTTGTTGTTTGTTTGTCTTAGATGCCACTTATAAGTGAAATTGTATGGTATTTGTCTTTTTTAGTCTCACTTATTTCACTTAGCATAATACTCTCTCGGTCCATCCATGTTGTCTCAATAGCACAATCTCATCCTTTTTATGGCTGCATAAGATACCATTGTATATATAGCACATTTTTCTTATCCATTTGTCTATTGATGGACACTTAGGTTTTTTCCATATCTTGGCTATTGTAAATAATGTTGCAATAAACATTAGGGTGCACATATCTTTTCACATTAATGTTTTGTTTTCTTTAATACCCAATGGTAGAACGATTGGATCATGCATTTCTATTTTACTTTTTTGAGGAACCTCCATACTGTTTTCCACAGTGACTGTGCCAATTTACATTTCCACCAACAGTGCACAGGGGTTCCTTTTTCTCCACATTCTCACCAACACTTGTTGTTTCTTGTCTTTTTGATTTTAGCTATTATCCAACAGGTGTAAGGTGATACTGCATTGTGGTTTTGATTTCCATTTCCCTGATGATTAGTGGTATTGAGCACCTTTTTCTGTGTCTGTTGATTATCTTCATGTCTTCTTTGGAAAAATTCTATTCAGGTCCTCTGCCCATTTTTTAAATTGTATTATTTGTTTTTTGGGTGTTGAGTTGTATAAGTTCTTTATATATTTTGGTTATTATCTAATATATCATTTGCAAGTATATTTCCCATTCAGTAGGTTGTCTTTTCGTTTTGTTGATTTCCTTTGCTGTGCAAAAGCTTATTATTTTTTTGTTTCCCTTGCCTTAGAAGACATATCTAGAAAAATGTTGTTATGAACAATGTTAGAGAAATTACTACCTGTGTTCTCTTCTAGGATTTTTGTGGTTTCAGGTCTCACATTAGGTCTTTAATCCATTTTGAGTTTGTTTTTGTGTATGGTGTAAGAAAGTGGTCTAGTTTCATTATTTTACATAAAACTGTCCAATTTTTCCAGCACCTTTATTGAAGAGACTGTCTTTCCCGCATGGTATATTCTTGACTCCTTTGGCATAGATTAATTGACCATATAATCACGGGTTTATTTCTGGGTTCTCTATTCTGTTGAATGTTTTTGAGCTCTGTATTCTGTTCCAATGATGTTGAAGAATCAAAAGCCAATTAGATTTTGGGAATCATGATACATGTATTAAAAAGTACTAGGCAAATAATTAGAATTAACTGGTGACTATTTCTTTGGTGAACCATTTATTTTATCTAACAGATAGATTTTTTTCTAGTTATTCATCGAGTATGCTTCGTTAATATCTAAACATTCATCTTGCTCCTTCTGTCATATAAATCCAACCTAACTAAATTATCTCTCTTTACTCACTAATATATCTTATTCTAGTTTGCTCAATAGTCTTTTCCAACATGCTACTGCTCAGTCCTAATTGTCTGTGTCTATTCTCAAGTAATTCCCCAAATCAAATTCTGATCTCACTCTTTCTATATACCTAGCTCTACCAGCTCAAGTTCATTATTATCTTCAAACCTGATTTAAAGTTTTTTTTCTCTTAGGAAGAGTTTTGCAGATAATCACATCTGTAAGCTTCTTAATTGTTAAATGATGAATTGTTTATATATCATTCTATTATATGGGGCACAAAATGCATATGCTCAATCTCCTCTCTAGTTTTCATTTAGAATGTTTCTCTAATATACAATTCCTGTTCTATTCCTTTTTGCTGTATAAATCTTACCTATGTAAACTATCTTTAATTTTTTCTAGTTTTATTGTGATTTAATTGACATATAACATCGTGTAAGTTTAAAGTATAATGTAGTGATTTTGTATGTGTATATGTTGCAAAATAATTATCAAAATAAGGTTAGTTGACAGACACATCCATCACCTCATATATTTACATTTTGTATATGTAGAATTTTTAAAATCTATTTTTCAGGAACTTCCAAATATATAATATGGTACTTCCAAATATATAATATGGTATCATTAAACAGTCATTATGCTATATATTACATCCCCAGAACTTATTAATTTTATCACTGGAAGTTTATATCCTTTGACTATCTTCATCTATTTTCCCTACTCCCCACCTCCTTCTCATGGCAACCACCAGTCTGCTCTCCGTTCCTGTGTGATTTTTTTTATTACACATAAAAAGTGAAATCATATAGTATTTGTCTTTTTCTGACATTTCACATAGCATAATGCCCTCAGGTTTCATCTATACTACTGCCAACGGCAGGATTTCCTTCTTTTCTATGGCTAAGATTTCCGTGTGTGTGTGTGTGTGTGTGTGTGTGTGGATACACACACCACACTTTCTTCATCTGTTCATCCACTGATGGACCCTTAGCTTGTTTCCATGTCTTGGCTATTGTAAATAATGCTACAATGATTACAATGCATATTTCTCTTCTAGGTAATGATTTCATTTCCTCTGGATATACACCCAGAAGTGAGATTGCTGGATCATATTGTAGTCTATTTTAAATTTTTCAAGACATTTCTTACTGTTTTGTGTAGTGTCTATACCAATTTACCTTCCCACCAAGAGTGTACAAAGGTTCCCTTCCCCCCACATTTTCCTCATCATTTGTTATCTTTCATCTTTTTGATAATAGCCATCTTAATCATCATAAGGATTTGCATTTCCACGATTATTAGTGATGTTGTACATCTCTTCATGTCTCTGCTGGCCATTTGATAATCTTCTTTGGAAAAATGCATATTCAGGTCCTTTGCCCATTTTTACTTAGATTATTTTTAATTACTTTTTTTTTTTTTGCTATTGAGTCATATGAGTTCCTTATATATTTTAGGTATTAATCCTCATCAGATACGTGGTTTGCAAATATTTTCTCCTATTCTGTAGGTTACCTTTTCATTTTTTTATTGTCTCTTCTGCTTTTAGAAAATTTCTAATTTGATGTAGTCCCTCTTGTTTATTTTTGCTTTTGTTGCTTGTGCTTTTGGTGTCATATCTGTATAATCATTGCTAAGATCAATGTCAAGGAGAATTTTCCTTATGCTTTCTTTTAGGAGTTTTATAGTTTTATTTCTTACATTTAAGTCTTAAATCCAGTTTGAGTTAATTTTTGTGAGTGAAAACCACCTCTTTTATTTACTAGCAGTGAGACATTGTATCTTGAGCTTTTAAAAAGAAAGACATCTTTAAAAAATTCTCTATTTACTTTGGTTGCTTTTTTTTAATTAAAGAAAAGATTTACAATGTTATAATACAGTGGACTTGTAAAAAGCACGTCATTAACTTAATTTCACTGAGGATCTTAAAACAAACACCAGTATATAATAAATAGTCACATACATTTAGACTTTTTGGCCATCATTTTCTACATTATATTGAAAACTGTCCTTGATTTTTCTTCCTCCATTTTTCATCTTAACTTGCAGTTAATGACACTACACTTTCAGAGACTAAATTAGATCAATTAAATATAGAAGATATAACTGAACCAAAACATTCTAATAGCAAAAATTCCCCAAACTGAATTCCCAAGGAGGACTCTGGACTTCCAAATGAGCCAAAGAAAAGTCTGTAAGGTATAAAAAGAAATTTTCTTTATGGATTATTCAGTTTAACATTTAAAAATGAGAGCATGGGGGCGCCTAGGTGGCTCAGTCATTAAGCGTCTGCCTTTGGCTCAGGTCATGATCCCAGGGTCCTGGGATCGAGCCCCGCATCCGGCTCCCTGCTCGGCGGGAAGCCTGCTTCTCCCTCTCCCACTCCCCCTGCTTGTGTCCCTGCTCTCGCTATCTCTTTCTCTGTGTCAAATAAATAAATAAAATCTTTAAAAAAAATTAAAAATAAATAAATAAATAAAATAAATGAAAATAAGAGCATGCACAAGACTGCATAAGCAGTGGGGGAGGAGTAATGAGGGAGGGAGAGAAGCAGACTCTCAGCTGAGCATGGAGCCAGATTCGGGGCTTGATCTCATGACCCTGAGATCATGACCTGAGCTGAAAGCAAGAGGCAGACACTTAACTGACTGAGCCACCCAGGCACCCCTGGAAACTTTTTATTTTGGTAAGTCCCAATATTTTATTTGTGCTTTTGTTCCCCTTGCCTCAGGAGACCTATCTAGAAATAAGTTGCTATGGCTGATGTCAAAAAGGTTACTGCCTGCCTTCTCCTGTAGGATTTTTAGGGTTTCATGTCTCACATTTTGGTCTTTAGTCCATTTTGGATTTATTTTTACAAATGGTCCAGCAACTGTACTACTAGATATTTACCCAAAGGATACAAAAATATTAATTCAAAGGAATACATGGACCCTGATGTTTATGGAAGCGTTATCTATAATAGCAAAATTATGGAAACAGCCCAAGTGCCCATTGATGAATGAATGAATAAAGAAGATGTGGTATATATACACAATGGAATATTACTCAGCCATAAAAAAAGAATGAAATCTTGTCATTTGCAACAGCATCAACAGAACTAGAGAGTACTGTGCTAAGTGAAATAAGTCAGTCAAGACAGATACCATATGATTTCACTAGTATGTAGAATTTAAGAAACAAAATAAACAAGCATAGGGAAAAAAGGAGAGAGGCAAACCAAGAAACAAAACTCTTAACTACAGAGAACAAACTGATGGCTACCAGACGGTAGGTACGTGATGGGTTAAATAGGTGATGGGGATTAAAGAATGCACTTGTTGTGATGAGTACTGGGTGTTGTATGGAAATGTTGAATCATTATACTATATACCTGAAAGTAATATTACACTGTATGTTAACTGGAATTTAAATAAAAACTTTACAAAATTAAAAAATAAAAATGAGAAATAGGATTTTTTTGCCTCTTTAGATTTTTGCCAAGGAACATCATCCATGTTATAAATCTATTTTATAGATTGCAGTCACTTGTCTATGATACCTACTGTCTACCATCAAACTATTTGTCACCAAACAGTGACAATTTAAGATATTTTAAAAGTATTCTATTGAAAGAATTTGCCTTTGGATATAAAACAACATGCATCTACTTCATTTCATATCAAATTCTTCTAATTAGCTCAGTATTCAGAGACAAACCGCAATCCTACTCACATCCTTCACTCACACCCTAGATGCTCTTTTTATGGGCAGCCAAATTTAAAATAAGTTTTCAGTATCTCTTTGAATCTAATTTAAAGCAGCTATCACAAGGGTAATTAGTTTTAACAATTTCTTTATTTCTTACTGATAAAATTTACTCCTATAATCTTAGAACATTTGGTGATTCATTTTCAATGAATTTTATCTACATAAAGTGTGGAAGTAAAGCTATGCAAATACAAAATTAGTACATAAAAAGAAGAGTTGTTTGTGCTAATTTGCTCAAATTAAAAATACGAAACTTCCTTTTTCATTTCCAACAAGAGCTTGGAAATGATCATTTCCATCCTTATAAGGAGACATCTGAACAAACTGAAAATTAATGACTTTTCTTAGACCCATCAGGGAATTGAGATTTCAGGGCTAACCACCACCCTCAAATCTGGAAAGGCATGAGAATAAAGAAAATCACAATCAAGATCTGCTTACTTAAAGCAAACCTGCTGGATTCGATACTGTTAGAAACTCTTATATGCTAATTGTGGCAAATTGTTAGAGGTTGATTGTGGACAAATGTGAGATTCAGAAAGTCCTGGAGGCCTTAATCTTAGTGGGGCCCCAAATTTTTGTACATATTACCTCTGGGAAAAAAAGCCACCATGTTCTCATGGTGAAGAACCAAGAAAAAACCCATTCCTGGATCTGGAAGGAGAAAGAGAAAGTAGCCATTCTGAAATATGTTCAAATCCTTCTCCTGAGGGAAAAACAAAAACAAAAACAAACAAATAGAGTCTCATCCTACCTAGGGAGAGAGACATGTAGTCAACTCCCGGGCCCTCTAGCTTTCCTGTCATACTTAATGATGAGAAAAAGAACACTAAGAAACATTGTAAAGTTTATAGCCAAGGGTCATAGGTCCACTAAAATACTGAGAATTAATCATAACATTATAGAATGCATCTTTCCCCCTCCCACACACACATCTATCACCATTATCAACAGGACTCCAGTCTAACTAATAGTACATTATACCTAAGTAATCTGTAAGGCATAGAATCTATTGTCTCCAATAGAACACTAGAGTAATTTGAAACATCTGGCATCTGCAGTCATAGCAAACTTTACGAACAGCTCAACTTTTAGCCAGGTTAAAATAAAACCTCACACTAAAATTCTTTTACCTCAGTTCCTACTACCTGATACATCATGTTCGAATTTCATCAAAAATTATAAGTCATATTAAAAGGCAAGAGAGGGCACCTGGGTGGCTCAGATGGTTGGGCGTCTGCCTTCGGCTCAGGTCATGATCCTGGAGTCCCGGGATCGAGTCCCGCATCGGGCTCCCTGCTTGGCGGGGAGTCTGCTTCTCCTCCCTCTGACCCTCCTCCCTCTCCTGCTCTCTGTCTCTCGTTCTCTCTCTCTCAAATAAATAAATAAAATCTTTAAAAAAAAAAAAAAAAAGGCAAGAGAAACACAAACTGAAGAGACAAAGTAAGCATCAGAACTAGACTCAGATATGACATAGATTTTGAAATTAGCAAATAAGGAATTTAAAATAACTGCATCAAGTCTTTAATGGAAAAATAGACAATATGCAAGAATAGATGGGAAATATAAGCAGAGAAATGGAAACAAAACTCAAAAGGAAATGGTAGAAATAAAAAACTATAAGAAAAGTAAATAATTGGGGTGACTGGGTGGCTAAATCTGTTAAGCGTCTGCCTTCAGCTCAGGTCATGATCCCAGGATCCTAGGATGGAGCCCAGCATCAGGCTCCCTGCTCAGCGGGAAGCCTGCTTCTCTCTCTCCCACTCCCTCTGCTTGTGTTACCTCTCTTGCTGTGTCTCTCTCTGTCAAATAAATAAAATCTTTAAAAAAAGTAAATAATGCCTTTAATGGGCTTATCAGCAGACTGATATAACCAATGACAGAATCAGTGAGCTTGAAGATATGTCAATAGAAACTTATAAAACTGAAATATAAAAAGAAAAATAACGAAAGAAAAAAAAAGAACATCCAAGATCCATGAGACAATTAAAAAATCATAGCATATCCACAATTGGAAAACAGGAAGAGAAGAAAAAGAGAACTGAACAACAGAAACATTTGAAATAACCATGTCTGAGAATTTTTGAAAATTAATAACACACACCAAAACACAGATCCAGAAAATTTACAGAATGCTAAGTATTTCATTACACCAAGGCCTAGCCTATTTAGACTGCAAAACACAAACAGAATCGCGAAAGAAATCAGACAAATTAAGAGCGTGTTACTTATTGAGGCATATGAGATAAATTTTGACAGGTATTGGCGCTTGGGTGGCTCAGTCAGTTAAGCATCCAACTCTTGATTTAGGCTCAGGTAATGATCTCAGGGTTGTGAGATCAAGTCCCCCATCAGACTCCCCAATGGGCATGGAGCCTGATTAAGATTCTCTCTCTCCATTTCCCTCTGCCCTTCCCTTCCCCCCTCTAAAAAAACTTTTTTTGACAAGTAAAGATTAAACTAGAGGGAAATTATAGAAAAATTCCACCTAAAATATTAAATATCTATTATAAATTTTAGCATTTTTATATCCAAATTATGATCTTTTACAATCTAGTTTGAGATACATGGATACACATTTTAGTAAGAATGCTAACCGTACTTCTGGAGTACTACAATTGCAAGGGGCTTATTTGAGTGACTGCTATGATATGAGAAAGATCATCAAAGTTTTAACCCACAGTTAGATGTCCAAATTCTACCATTGTGAAAGGTTTCATTGAGTTCTTGCCTCTAAGTAAATCATAATAGAAAGGTGATCAGCCCTTAGCTGCAGGGGAAAGCCACTGAATTATTGTGGTCATAGAAAATAGGGTCCACTCAGCTCTTACAAGCCATTCTCAAAGAAATTCATATTTGTCCTTTCCAAGAGCAGTGCAGACAAGGATTAAAAGCTTGTCACATGAGAAAAGAATATCTCGAAAGTGAAATCAATGGTCAGTACCCACAAAAGCCCTAGACAAGCTTTCCATTATACTGGAACATTCATCACCAATTCTATACTGTGGGTATATAAATGCATGAAACCAGTAGTTATATATTTAAGCAAATGTAAAAGTACACTATGTTTAAATTTAGTGAAATGTTATTAAGAATACCAGACATAAAATTTTAAATGTATTATTTTAAAATTAAAAAGCTTTATACTTTGATCAATCAAAGACCTTGTACTTCTCAGGAATCCTAGTAACTATTTTGTTTTGTTTTGTGTTAATTAAAAGAAACAATCAGAAAGGTAGGAATTATTTGCTGAGAAAAGTCAAAGACCTAAGTTCTTTTTTAAAGGCTTACTGTCTGAAGCTTTCCTACAAAAGAGAAAAAAAAAAAAACAGAAAAGCTTCAGATCTTACTTTCAAGGAGTCTTAATACGTTAATTATAGTCATTAACAATGATATAACTTAGAATCTCACACTTTGTCAAAGCTGAAAGCTAGTGAAGCAAAGATCTATCATTTACTGATTTGGCCTTAAAACATTCTAGATTTAAAAATAATAACATGTTATAGACAATTGTAAAAATGTCTTTATTATAGATAGCTAATAAATTCTTTTTTTCTTTTCAAACTAAAAACAAGTGACATTTTTTTAGCCTTAAAATACGATGCATGCCTTTTTTGTTGGCTTTAAGATATTTCAATACAGTAAAAGATTTAATTATAAAATTTTTACAGAAGACTTACAACTGATATCAATTATGGCTTCAATTTGTGAAGCTTCTTAACCTTAGCAGCAAATACTGTCAAGATTCTCTCAATCCTGTTTCCTTTCTCTTCCTTCTCCTCCTCCTCTTCCCTCCTCCCCTCTTCCTTTTTCTCCTCCTCCTCCTCCTCCATTTTCTTCTTTGATCACTTTCTCATTAGCCTGTAGTTATTTAGATTCAGGCTAAAGCAAAGTAAATAAAAGTGATAAATGCCATCTCCATGGTTGGCCATTAAATACTCTGCATGAGAATCCACATTTTCTTCCTTCACTTAACCTGTCAGATCCAGTGGAAGATTCTGAAGAGGATCCTAGTGGATGTTGGAGCTGTAACATGGAAAAGGCCAAGGTCTTTTGAGTCATTGCTTAGAGGAGAACTCTCCAGAGAGACATCTGGCTGCAGTGGACAGTTGCCTGAATGAAAAATTAACTTTTGTTATATTATGCCAATGAGGGTTTGGGATTGTGTCATTAGCTACCTCTAATTAAACTGATAAAACCATTGTAATACATTTTCTGATCAATTATCTAATTGATGTGGTACTGTCAGAATGACATAGTCTTTATTCTGCCACTGGCCATGCAGTCATGTGCAAGTCACATAATTTTGGGTTTTAGTTTCATTATTTAGAGAAATTGGGATAACAAAGCTTTATATGGCCAAAGGAGACTGGATCAGTTTAGCTCCTCAGAAGCCTGTTCTACTAGTTCTAAGATCTGAGATTCTAAATTTTGTTGTTTATATTGACAGTTTTTAAAAAAGATCGTTTTAAAGTACACTATAAGCTAGACACATTGTGAGAGTTAGAACTGCACGTCTTTTCTATTAGAGTACTGAACCATGAAATAAATTAATATAAAATGGAAAAGTAGAAAACATTAAAATGTTTAATGTTACCATAGAACATTAACTTCAACGTGATTTTATTTATTTTATTTTTTAAGATTTTATTTATTTATTTGAGAGAGAGAATGAGATAGAGAGAGCATGAGATGGGGGAGGTTCAGAGGGAGAAGCAGACTCCCTGCTGAGCAAGGAGCCCAATGCGGGACTCAATCCTGGGACTCCAGGATCATGACCTGAGCCGAAGGCAGTCGCTTAACGAACTGAGCCACCCAGGCGCCCAACTTCAACATGATTTTAAAGATTATAATGTTCCTTGTGAGTATAACAATAAGACAAGACACAGATGTGAAAGTTTCATGTGAGTTATGACTGGTGGAATGGATGGGTGCCTGCTGGTTGTGGGCATAGAAAGGGAAGTTACATTAGCAAAGCAATGCGCTGAGCATAGCACATTCAGATTTCAGGAGTCAATTGTTTTCTAATAATTTCTGTTGTTTTCCTACATGGGATGAGAGCTAAACTATAAAGAAAATTTTATTCTTCTTAATTTTAACAGATGAAAAGTCAAAATAGGTTTTGACAATTATTTTAGTTCTATATTTTTGTATATCAGCTTGTACAGCTAAACTGTCTTCTTTTTCAGGCATTGGCAGACCAAGCCCTTAATCCCTCTGCCGCCTGTTTTTGTATGGCCTGCAAGCTGAGAATGACTTTTACATTTTAAAATGATTGGAAAAAAACAAAAAGAGAAAAATATGACACATGAAACTCATCTGAAAATCAAATGTCAGTATCCAATAAATGAAGTTTTATTGGAAGCAACCACACTCCTTTGTTTTTGAATTTTTGTGGTGGCATTCATGCCACAACAGAATTGAGTAGTTGCTACAGAGATCATATGGCCTGCAATGCCAAAAGAACTTACTATCTGGCCTTTTGCAGAACGATTTTGGCAATTCTTGCTTTATTTTGTTCCTGTAAGACTCACTGTACTAATTTTTAAAATATGATAGATGATATAAAAAGTTATCTGCAATGACAACCATAGATAACAGCAAACTTTAAGAAACAGTGTTATTCACTTTCTGTGTAGTCTCTTGGAAAGAACTTAATCTTTGAAATAAGTTAGACTTCAGTTTAAACCTGGATCCCTCATTTACTATCTTCTTAATTTTATACAAGCCAGTTAACTTGTGTGAATTCCTTTTCCTCTACTAAAATATTGTAATTCCTCACAAAGTTGTTGTAAGGAATAATACGATATATGTGTATGTACATGCATTATACATATATATAACATGTATAATATAACAATAATATTTATGTATAATGTCACTGTTAATATTTTTATTATTTGGCCATAAAAGAATAAAAATGCATTTTAATCTGAAATTTAAAACATTATCTTTGGTTTTATTTAATCTGCTACTTTTAATATGGAGAGGCTTTGTGTAATTTAGATAGATTTTTTTCCTTAGCATGGATTAAAATCAGAATATTGTACATAATTTTCTTAAGAAGATAGTTCTATAATACATATCCAATATAGTTGCTAGGAAAGGTATTCTATTCCTAGATTATTTTGGAAGCACATACAAGATTTCTCTGGATTATATTTGGCAGAATTGACTTCAGGAAATCAAGCTAAGGATCTGTTTTTGCAGTATTACTTGTCATTAGCATTATATCATGCTGGTGAGATTTACATTGAATATTCTATGTGTTTGTAATATGAAATTGTGCAGTTTTTATCTTAGTTTTTCACAATAACTTAATCACATTTCAGTTGTATGAATTTTTTATCCATTCATATTATTTCATAGAAATACATTAAGTACAGTTTATATATAGCTATACATAACTATACATAATCATTGCACTTAAGATAGTACATAATTAGTCGATGGATACTACAACATGAATTACAATTTAAAAGCATCATATACTACTAAAACCATGAATACCATAAATGGTGTTTCTCTTTCTACTTAACTACTAGCATCCATCCTAAATTCAGTCAACTTACTTATTTACTTTAGGCATTTATTTATAAATAGTCCACACCAAGAAAAAAGGGTTTGAATCTACAATGGCTGATAATACTAATTAAATTTCTACTCATATCTTTAACTTGTTATTCATCTCATAATACTGATGAAGGGTCTATTAGTAACAATGAGATGTATTTAAAGTGGATATTGGTCAAGAAAGATAGAATGATAGCCTAAACTAAAGTAGCTGTGTTGAAGCTGTAGAAGAAAGATTGGTACCAAGAGATATTTAAAAGGTAAAATGGTAGAATTTCATTAAATAATTAAGTACAGGTGGTAATTAAAAGAGTTAAGTATGATCCCTAGCCGTATGACTTGAGTGTCATCTCGGAGATGGTTTGTCACCAATAAAGGTGGAAGATCACAAAAGTGAAGAAAGTGTTGGAAGTTCCAGAGACACACAGGGAGAGGTCTCTATGCAGCATCCTAATGGAAACACTCTGAAGGTAACAAGATAAATAAGTTTGGAATCCTGGATAAAGTTTAAAACCGGACATCCAGATTTCAGACATCAGTGTATGGGACAAATGTCTAAGAGCTTTAACATTTAAATAACACGTAAGATGGAAATGTCTAAGAAGTACATTAGGAACCAGAAGACTATTTTGCCATCTGCAAAAACAATAGAGCCATTTCATACTCCAGTTGTATGGATCCAAAAAGTCTACAGGAGTAATAATTTAGCTTCTTTGCATAGCATACATGGCATTGAGTACAGTTCATAATCTGGCATTTGGAATATTAGGCATATATCCAGCTGCAGACATTTTCAAACTATACAGACTAGTAATGTGGGATACCTGTGCTCTCTTGATCAGGTCATACATTCTTACACTGCCCTGATTTGCACATACTATTTCTTCTGCATGGAATCATCTTCCTCTAGTTGTGAACCTGACAAATACCTGTTTATCCCTAAAATTTCAATTGAAAGTCTTTTTAGACCTCCCTAACTTTAAAGAAAGATTCAGTTCTTCTTTCATCAATGCCTCCATTAAGTTTTCTACCATTTCGAGCTTTTTTTATGACATTTTAATTGTCATTTATGTAACTCTTCTACATTGAGACTAGAAGGCAATGTACTTGAAAAATATCAAAGTGACAATAATCAGTGGGGTTGGTAAAATTATTCCTTAAGGAGGAGAAGTAAATGTCATATCAAGGGTTGGCTGGTGAAAAGGCTGCTGGGATTTTGATCCCTGGGCTGTCAGTGTCTGTTATGGTCATAAAAATAGTTCCTGAAGAAGGGTGTGAATACAGGTCTCCAAAGGCTTTAGGCCAAGTGTTGTCAGACTATGTTTCTGAGTCATTCATGAGGATATTGAAGTCACCCCAGATGCTGGGATTATTTAAGGGTGAGAGGAAGACAGAAATTGAGTGCCTGTAGCCTGCCTTAGTGATTGTGAAAATATGATGTGGAAGTTAGCAGAGGCTGAAAGGGTGGGGCCAATGGGTTCTCAATTCATATTACTGTCCCCGCCCATGCCCACTGCACTTCACAAACTCTCTTCTTTCTACTGCTGCTTCTGGAAATGGTACAATTGAGCCAGCTACATCTGTCAAAGGGTATAAAGTGTGATCTAAGAAACAATTTTTGCATGAAAGCAGAAAAGCAGGAATTTTACGACAGAAGTATCCAGAAGTATCTTCCTAATTAAGCAAATCTGGTAACACTGCTTCCATTTTTAACACTCTACTGGCCTTTTGTTGCCTAAAGATAAA
Source organism: Neomonachus schauinslandi (assembly GCF_002201575.2). Taxonomy (NCBI): domain Eukaryota; kingdom Metazoa; phylum Chordata; class Mammalia; order Carnivora; family Phocidae; genus Neomonachus; species Neomonachus schauinslandi. The sequence continues at coordinate 24,693,180 of NC_058405.1, read as the reverse complement.
GCTCAGGCTCACAATACTTCCCAGCCCATCCCAAGGTCTAGTTTTGTCCTTGTGTCCATCCTCCCACCCTCCTCCAAGCACACTGTGCTAATAAGCTTAATGCCATCTCATTATTTCTCACCCTTTCCTTCATATTTCCCTCAGTGTATGCTGCTTTCTCTCCCTGGAAATTGCTCTCTTTCCAGACCCACATGATAAATTCCTCAAATTCAAAAGTCAGCTCAAATGCTTATTCCTTGCTGAATCTGTCTGTGAATATCTTTGCTCAGTGTGTTCATAGTACTTGGTTTATACCTCTGCTCTCCATATTTTATTTACAGTAATTTGTTCACACCTGCCTCTCATTTTATTGTGGGCTCTCTGAGAGAGTGCCATATTTTATTCAGCTTTGTCTCTTCAACAGTAAGCACAGAACCTGGCACATGGTTCATGTCAATAAATACTGGTTGATTGTACAAAAGGAAATTGTACTGCTTCTTATAAAATGATGGAAATTGTGCTGTTTCTTGTAAAATGATGAAGTTTTAATATAAGCGCTCTGCTTAGCCAAATATTCCTTTATAAAAGCAGTGTTGTTATACTTGTGCATTCCTTGTTTTATGCACTTCTGACTTTTCCAACATAGCTTTTTCCTTTTGTTATTCATTGTCAGTCATTATTATTTTTTATCATATGCCCAGCAATTATTTTGAAGGAAAAGAATGTGGTATATAAACTTACATACAAGGACATGCAGAGATACACATACACATTAGTAATCATTTTGTACTTTCAGAACTTCTCTATGTCTAAAACTTAATCATTTAGACTGCAAAACTTACATCCTTAAAAAAACTGGGAGAGATAGATAATCCTCCCTTTCTTAACTCTATAAAGAAATCTTTTCATTCATAAAATAACTAGCATGGTTTATTTTATTTTTGTATGAATGTGTTATTATCACATTTTGTTATTTTTATTACCTTGCCTCTACTGTAAACATCTGGTCAGATTGTTATGTATGTAATTATTAACATTCATTGCACTATAAAGGGAATTATTGCATATCAAAAGGGTATGCTGCACAAGGAAATCTAAATTTAAAAATGCTTTCAGTTGACTTATCTTGTAGCACAAAAACATACTTTGCATGAATAAAATATTCTGAAATTTTAAAAGACCATATTTTTCTTATTTTGTTTTCATTCAAAACCATTTTTCTTATACTTTTAGTGGAAACTAAAATCTACAGCTACAAAAAGACATTTTCCTGTTTACATTTTAAAGCCAACAAAAAATTATTCAAACAGGCATCAAAATTCATCAAAATTGGGGCAATAATGAAATTGCTTAGAAATGCTGCTTCTAAATTCTAATCTCAAGTCTTCACTCACAAAGTATATGATCTTGAACTGAACAATTTTCTTAGCTTCTGGAAATATCCTGTATTTATTTATAAAACTGGGCTTACTTATATTATTTTCATTACAGGGTTGTTGCTTAGTAGGGTTATGCCGAAGAGCATAAGCCAGTATAGGGAAGGCAAGTAATGAAATGAGTAAAATGGGACCCTTGAAATACAGTCGGGAAGGATGAGGATTGTGGCAAGTCTTATTTTAAAAAACTTAAAGTTCAAATTTTTACTTAAATTTATTATTATTGTTGTTATGACAGTTTTCATCATTCTATCACTAGAGCTATAGTAATTCATTATTATATAGTAATAAATGTTAATTCATTGATTACGTTGTGCTATTTTGTGTATTTTGGCTTGTTCTGATTACCAGTCAGGTTAAATAAGGGCATGTTGGATTAAAAATTCAAAGAAAGTTAATATTATCCATATTGTCTCATATTGTAAAACATATACATAGAAATAAAATGATATCCGTGACCATTTTTAAAACAAATATTTAAAAAAGTAAAATAACAGATTCAAATGTAATTATATAATGTACATTAGAAGTTCTAAAATGAAAGTTAAATTTCATCTTATGCAAAGATGAAATGAGTAAGTACCCAAGTGTTTTTGTTACCTAAACAAATTGTTAATACTTACAGAAAACTTTTACTTGTTCAAAATAAATATATATGTTTCAATGATTTGCCATTTGCATCCATGAAGAGGAAAATATGGATAAGGTTTTGGAACATTTCAGAGTCACTGACAACACAACACATATTGCACAGAACCAACTGTCCTGCACTCAGAAGGAATGAGAGTCAGTGAAGAATCTATTTAAAGGTGGTTGAAAGCTGCCTTAGGTACATGCTGATAGTACTTTTACCACACTACAAGAGGTATTTTCTCTTCAAAACAACGTCAGGGGCTCATACACACAGGCGTTCCTTAGGGAGCCATCATTGCCTTAAAAGACCATTGAATCTGAAGAAAATAGTGCAGTTTCTAGAACGCTAATTTATAATCGTTATTTTGTTCATGAAACAGTTTTTTTTTTTTTTCTGGTTTCAGGAAAAAAAGTTGCCGATGCATACACTATGTAACTAATAGAATTGAATAAAGGTGTTGTTCCTAATTTATAACCAACTATGGTTTCTTTTTTTTTTTTAAAGATTTTATTTATTTATTTGACAGAGAGAGACACAGTGAGAGAGGGAACACAAGCAGAGGGAGTGGGAGAGGGAGAAGCAGGCTCTCCACGGAGCAGGGAGCCCGACGTGGGGCTCGATCCCAGGACCCTGAGGTCATGACCTGAGCCCAAGGCAGACGCTTAACGACTGAGCCACCTAGGCGCCCCCCCAACTATGGTTTCTTACCTTTTAAGGATTAACGTGGAAACATGTTCAATAAATAAGTGGAGGAGATAAAAGCTCTGAGGTTATTTGGGGTAAGTAAAACTAGGATTTGCCGGATTAAAGTCAAATAATGATTTTTTTTTTACATTTTTTACAAAAATGTGAGTCAGAGAAAACCACTCCTTTCATTAACTGATTTCTTTTAATCTTTTCACTTAATCTGGATAATCTTAGAAGATACACACATTTTTTCCCCCGAAATTAGAAAGAGAATGAAACTATGTCAACCCCAAACAAAAGCCTTTTATGCAAGTTATACGAAGATACCTCTGCCAATATTTGAATACAAGAGTAACAGAAAATTCCAATGTTAAAGATATCACCCTGGTAAGTGCAGAGAGTCATTAGCCATCTTTTTGTAAAAATTTTTAAAAACATAAAAAATAAATATGTATTTTTAAGAACAGAGGTTCTATCAAAATAACTTATGTAGGTGCCCCTGGTTCCACACATTCCATGACACTATTCCTACAAAAACATTAGTAAAGAATTATAGTCATAATAGTGAATTTCTCTATATGAAAAATAACCTTTTTTGAATTTAAATGATTAAAAGCCTCATTTGAGAAGTAGGTAGAAGAAAAATTAGGTCTAACTATAAGCCATTAATTAAATGACTGATAACTTATTAAGTTGTATTAGGCCTATTGTGATACAGGATGCAGAGAACATCACGGTATTGAAATAGCCAAATTGCTATGATTTATGCTATAACTACACTGGGGTGCGTAAATGGGATGTCTCTTGATCGGATGGGGGCCCCCAAATGTGGGGCAACTATAGAGTGGAAGCTGGTGGCATGGGCAGTGAGAGAACTCTCCTGAGACAGAGGAAAGGAGATAGAAGTTTACTGAACACACCCCAAGGGAGCTTGAGCAGGGGAGCAAAGGAGAGGCTGTCTGCAATGAGGCAGCGGGTGGGAGTTGTTTTTAAAGGTGGAAAAGATGAGGAGGTATGGCATATATGGAATCTTCCCTTTTTTGGAAACTGTACCTAGTTGTAAGTAGCCCATTGGTCAGTTAGGGTCTATGGATATTTTGGGGTGGGTTGCCTGATGGCCTGTCTATATTCAGCCAGGTGGTCCCTATGGCCCTTTCTGCACTCCATGGCTCAAGCCTGTTTGCCTAAAAGCAGCCTCTAAAATTCCCTCGACAGATTGACAATGACAGATCTTTGGCATTTGGGTGGAGGTCTCATCTTTAGTAGCTTCTTCCTGCTGAATGAGGGACATAGAGATGTCCCTACCTAAATCTGTCAGTTCATCAGGGATTCTGCGCAGTTACAGATCAGAGTATGGTATTATATTAACGTGCTGATAGGCGATTTGAGTGAAATTCCTTGGTGGTCAGGTCCATGGGATTTGGGGAAGGGAACCCTCCAATGGTATGGGCTGGAATCTCTGTTGAAAGATCATTCCTATATGGAATTGTTGGATTCTAGAAGAGACAAATTTAACAAAGAGATTAAAGAGAGGGGGACCAATAATTAGGAGTAGGAGTATTGAGGCCAGGGGTCCTAAGAAGAGAAGAAGCCAGAAGAACCATGAACAGGTTTCATTCCTGGAAAACCATCCTTGTGTTACACAGTCCCAGAAGAAGGAAACCAAAAGAAGGTTATAATGAGAAAGACAAAGCTTAGCTCAAAAAAGGGTGATGACTGTATTGTGAGAGCTGGACATCAAGGGGTAGGGGGCAACTCCAGGTATGGTGGAAGCTGGCGCTAGTGGTGAAAGCATTCACCTGAGGCAGTACAAAGGAGATAGAAGTTTGTTGAACACGCCCCAAGGGAGCTTGAGCAGGGTAGCAAAGGAGAAGTTGTCTGCAATGAGGCAGTGGGTGGGAGTTGTTTTTAAAGGCGGAAAAGATGAGGAGGTATGGCATATATGGAATCTTCCCTTTTTTGGAAACTGTGCCTAGTTGTAAGTAGCCATTGGTCAGTTAGGGCCTATGGATATTTCGGGGTGGGTCACCTGATGGGCCTGTCTGTATTCAGCCAGGTGGTTGCTGTGGCCCTTTCTGCATTCCATTGCTCAAGCCTCTTTGTCTAAAAGCACCCTCTACATATAGAGTTTATCAAATCATCAGTCAAGAATAGTTTTCTTTAAATGGTCACAAGATTCAAAAGTTTGAGTAGCAGAACAAATGATTTTATTTTAACTAAAAGGTAGCTGTATAACTGAATGAAATTAATCATCTTAGAAACAGAACCAGGCTGAGAATTAGAAACTCTGTCCATTGTTTATGGCTGAAATAATATGTAGCCAGAAGATTATTCTGCAGTGTGTAAGAAACAACACGGAAGAACTATTGGGATGGAATTGTTACTATGCCTTGGGAAAATAAATTTGTAACTAGAGAACAGAGAAAATGCATGCATCAGTCTTTCTAAAATTTATGTTGAAAGGGCCAGTAGTGCTTAGTGTTGCTAATGACATTTAACATAAGAGAAAGTCTGATAAGAATTAAACATGTTAGTTTTGGCATTTTTAATGATATTCCACACTATTAAAAAAAAACCAAACCTTCCACTATACCTTCAGAGGATTTTATATATGCCTTTATTATGGAACATATTGTGCTTAACAAACTGTTAAAGTTTTTCGTGTTTTTTTTTAATAGAAAGATCACAAAATATTATCAACCAGAAGAAACAGGTAGGTGGTGGAATTATGATTAGTGCTTTGGCAACCTGAGTAAGGTAAGGGGAAGGCATTCCACCTTGAGGAAATAGGATATGTAAGGAAAGAAGGTAGAAAAGAGCACAGGATGGAGGGAAACTCTAAGTACTTATTACTCTAAGGAGAAATAGGCAGGGATGAGATTATGAGAATATGTTATGCAGTGCTAATAAGTTGAGATTTCTGATTGGCAAAAGAAGCTAGAAACAATTCAACATTTTTGAATATAGAGTATGTACAGAAAAATAACATGAAAGACAGAGGAAAGTCATGATCAGAGGCTTTACAGGTAAAAGGATACCCTAATAATATCTATCTTATTCCTTCCTTAATGTCCATTAAAATGAAGTATGAAATACATAAAAAGGGGGAAAAAGCTCTAATAACAGGAAGCTAAGTATGTGTGTTCCTTATATACCACAGATTTCAGGGAACTTAATTAACTAAGCAGACCAGTATTTATACAGTAGCTGTTATATCCTGGATCCTAAAATTAAACAGTTTTTGGATGCAGTAAACCCCCACCAAGGGTATCAATATAGAATGCAGATGAACAAAATAAGCACAGAGAATGTAAGTACAGTGATCTGGGAAACAGAACTATGGGAGCAATGGTGTGGAAAATCAACTTGGAATATCTGCCCAAAAATATTCTCTCTCCAAAGTATATTAATCAGTTTCAGGCTTTATGCTGTTAAAACAAAATAAACACAATAAAAAGTAACACAATAAATGTTTTTTTCTTGTTCATTTCACATTAAAATTTGGTAGGAGTGAGGGGAATTCGTGTAGATTCTGCCTTCACATATATATTCTGTTCATACATATCTGACAAGAATCTTGCATCCAGAATATAAAGAATTCCTACAAATCAGTAAGAACAAAGAAACAGCCCAATTTTGTAAAAATGGGCAAACACATGAACTTTCACAAAAAGAGATATTCAAGTGGACAATAAAAAGCAAAAGTAATGTCATTACTTACCAGGCAAATGCAGACTAAACCCATGCAGGGACACCACTATACAACCATGGGGAGGCTGAAAAAGAAAACACAATATATTAAGAGTTGGTGAAAATATAGAGAAACCTATTACAATGTGGGTGGGGATGTAAAGTATACAACACTTTAAAGAACTGTTTGACAGTATCTACTAAAACTGAACATGCCATAGCCAAGAGAAACGGATGGAGACAATTTCTATATTGTTCTTAATTTGGGTCAACAACTCACTGTAAGTACATAAGCTCATTTATACCTTTCAGTAACACTAATGCTATGCTTTTTCAGTTGAGGGAACAGATTTAAAAAGTTAAATACAGCCATTAAGAAGAACATGTGGGGGCGCCTGGGTGGCTCAGTTGGTTAAGCGACTGCCTTCGGCTCAGGTCATGATCCTGGAGTCCCGGGATCGAGTCCCGCATCGGGCTCCCTGCTTGGCGGGGAGTCTGCTTCTCCCTCTAACTCTCCTCCCTCTCATTCTCCCTGTCTCAAATAAATAAATAAAATCTTTAAAAAAAAAAAAAAAAAGAAGAACATGTGTTTGAAGTCAGGTTAATATAGGCTCAAAATCAGATTCCATCACTTAATAACAGGTTATCTTTGGGAAAGTTACTTTGCCTTAATCTGCCTTGGGTACATTATCAGTAAACTGGAAATAATAGGAGTACAGGGAGATATTTTAGCAATTAAATGATAAAATTCATGAAAGATACTTGGCAATATCCTAAAAATAAGTAATACGGTAATAATGGTTACTGTAAAAAAATTAAAGTATCTAGGAATAAATGCAAGAAAAATTCCAGGCTATATAAAGGCTATACTTCGTAACATAAATCAAGGCTTGATTAATTGAAGAGGCACACTGATCATAATTATAGGGAAGAATCAAACTGTCTTCTCAGCCCATCTTCTTAACAACCTGCTATATTTACTTCTGTGTGTGACCTAAAATGTTTTTTAAAATCAATTGTCTATCATAACCTTCAATATATTACCCCAAAATGTACAGATAAAAATCTCTTTTTACTCAGGGCCTAGAAATCATAATAGGGATTAAGGAGTATAAATGGACTTTACTGAATCTCATTATTAGAGATTCTAATAATGGGTGTCAAAAGATTGGTTGTGCTAACAGGTCTTGGTCCTCCATGATGATTCCATCCATATTAATGCCACTTATTTATCCTTTTCATTTTGAACTTTCATATAAGATTTTGCTTGAATAAAAAATTCCACTATTAATAGATTTTGGAAAACAATGTTTTTTCAACATATTAACTATTAATGACAAATCGTTTATCTCAGGACAAAAGAACAACAGATGTGATATCTAAGGGTTTTGCCAATGACTTAAGAATCATGGATCCTCCTTATATTTTCATTATTGATTAATCATTTTGAAGCAATAGATTTTTAAAAATAAGGCTTGATACGAATATTAAAATTATTTTTGTATCACATATTTATATATGTAGAAGTACAAAATAATAAACAGGCTTTGCATTGCTGTTTCAGTGTTCAGAAACATGCTTACCTGGTGGGTCCTATTCTGGTATTTTGAAGTATTTATGTGTGTTTAAATTTTAGTATATTTCTTTTAAATATTTTTCACAGAACATTTCAAACATATACAAAGTAAGAGAGGATAGCATAATAATCCCCCATGGCCCCATCAAACAACTTCAGCAATTACCAAATCATGGCCAACAGTATTTGATGTCTGTAACAACCCTTCCCCTGTGCTGGATTATGTTTAAATTAAAACCATCCCAAACATCATTTAATTTCATCCATAAAACCTTCTGGGATATATGCATAAGGATACTTTCTTTTTAAATAAATGTAACCAAAATACTATTTCACACTAAAATAATTAACGATAGTTTCTTAATATCATCAAATATCCAGTCCAATTGTGAGGTTCTCCTTTCCCCTTTCTTTGCTTTCTCCCAGCACTTAACTTGAACGAATAGTTCTTTCTTCTCAGTTGGTATCTGTGAGGTGGTGTATCTCAAACATTTTGCATTTTCTCTTCCTGAAGGAGCATTTTTAGACATCTCTTTTCCCAGTTGCCACCCCTCTCCATGAACTTTTATTGCCACCAACATGCTATATGTAACTGTTCATGTACTATGGCCCTTTACAGGGCCAAACAATATTGTAATATCTAAAATATTTTTGTTCACCAAGAACAAATTTTTGTCCCTTGGGAACAATATCCTCTCTATTAAAATGTATTTCACATATTGCCCCTAACTTCTTGCACATTTTTTATTTTTATACTGCATCTACATTGGGAAGTCTTTTGTCCATTGTATACAATACTTTCTGTTTTATAGCCATCATTTATTTTTAGTTCTCCTGATAAATATGTATCTAATTATCACTCCAGTTCTTATTTACTGTCTCTCTAATTACTTTTGTTCCCATACCTCATTCTTGAGTCAATTCCTCAAGAATGGTTCATGAATAACATTCCCTGAATTCCTGACTATTTGTAATAGTAAGCTGCATTTATATGTCAAGATCATTTTGGTTTACATATTTTTTTTCCTTGAGCATTTAAAAAAATGATACTTCATCTTCTGTCATAAAGTGCTATTGTCAAAATAGCTAAAGCAATTTGATTTTCTTTCTAAATGGCTTTGTTGTATCACCTGAATGACCAAAAGATATTTTATATTTTTGAAATCTAATAACTTTACTAAAATATATTCTTATGTTGGTCATTCTAGTTTACTTATTACTAGTTTAATATTTATATTTAATATATATTTGTTTAGTATTTATACATAAATATATTAGTTTATCTGGTTTATTTTCCCAGGAATCAATGTACCTTTACAATATGTTTTTTCTTTTCCAAAAGTGTTATTGGACAGTTTTTAGAATGTGTGTTGCTCAATTACTTTGACTCTTCTTTTTTGTGAAGTCCAATGATTATGTCGGATTTTTGTCTGTCTTCACATCTATTCTTTCTCTGAAATTTTATATATATCTCTTTATTTCCTTTTGATTAAAAAAAAATTTTCCACCTGCCCAGCTCCGTTTTTTCTTGAGGTGATACCCATTGTATTACACATTTGTGTTCCTTCCAGTTTTTTCTTCAGTTGGGATTTTTAAAAATCATTTTTTATTGAATTCTTCATCTCTTTTATTCAAAATTTAATTTTCTTCTAATTTATTTCTTCTCAGGTGTTCCAAAACATACTTACACTGTTCTTTCATATCTCTTTTTATTTTAAAAGTTATTTTAGCTCATTTTGAAATATTAGGTGACAGTTTTCTTCTCCTCCGTACACTTTTGGTGTGATTTTATTGCCTGTAGGGATGATATTCCATTTCTTATTCTCTTTCCTCTTATTAGACTTCGTATAGAATTTGACAGCAACCCTTTTTGACTGCTTATGTTTATGTGATATGGATGTCTCTATACTTTTGCAAGGAACAAGTGACTTAGAAAGTTTTTCTAGGTTGGGGCGCCTGGGTGGCTCAGTCGTTAAGCGTCTGCCTTTGGCTCAGGTCATGATCCCAGGGTGCTGGGATCGAGCCCTGCATTGGGCTCCCCGCTCGGCGGGAAGCCTGCTTCTCCCTCTCCCACTCCCCCTGCTTGTGTTTCTGCTCTCTCTCTCTCTCTCTGTCAAACAAATAAATAAAATCTTTAAAAAAAAAAAAAAAAGAAAAAGTTTTTCTAGGTTTACAGCCCTAGACTTATTTTTCTGTCCTCTTCATAAACAGTTGAATATATGGTGTTTTACCTCAAAAATCTTCATCCTCTGAGCACTTCCTCACTTCCCTTTCTTTTGCCCCTACAGATTCTATCCTGCTAATTTTTTATTCAACCCTTAGCAAACTGTTCTAAGAAAAGGTTTTGATTTGAAAAGAAGATTTGATAACAAAGCAAAGAATACATATTGCCCAATGACTCCAGTATGATTTTTTTTTCCCTTTACCTTTTCCCTTCCAAATTATGACTGCTATTTTTATGCTGGATTGCCAAGCTATAAGAACACCTACAGTTGAATTTATTTCTAGTTCTCAATGAGAAGCCCTGCCGCCTTCCTTTGATTCCTCCCATAAACTTATTAATATGACATGGATCCTGTAGCTGTTAGGAAATCCCTGGGGATTGCTGCTGCAGAGTGGAGATTAGAAGGACCGAGTCTGGAACTTTAGGGATTCATGGAGTGGCGCTCAGTAAACCATATTCAGCACTAAGAACTTTGACAGTCATAATTTAAATAACCTCAAGATGATACAAAAAATAGGAAAAGACCAACTTGGGTGCTAGAATAAGATGAGGGAACATGGGAATGTGTTATGGGGGGGGGGGAAAGCAAATATTATCCAAGATAGATATAATTTGTTACCACAGTGGGGAGTATAGCTGCTATTTTAGGTTAACTAACACTTTATTCTTCCCCTCTTTGTGGTGCTACCTTCTATGAAGAGTCATGATGGTATAACAGGTTAGTTTCCAGGTGTTATGTAAGGTAATTGAGATCATGCCACAGCAAAATAATGACTGGTAGGAATTTGTTTCTCCTGTGTTTGAGGTGTGAGTTTCTTCATCTAGCCAAAAGACATGATTAGATACTAAAAAGCTGAGTGGCATACTCTGCTGGTTATTCTTTAATTACTCCCCACCTACACTTCACGTTCCAGTCTCTCTATTTTTCTGACCTACTCTTTCTAACAAATTCTGGCTTCAAGAAAACAAAACAAAACAAAAAACCCCACAACCCCCAAAGAGTCTGACCTCTATAGTCTACTTTACCAAAGAACCCCAATTGCCAGTTTCACATTGCTTTCCATGTCCTTAATCACATCCAGTTTACCTCTGTGAGTTAAATGTTACCCTTTGTTCCCTACACATACTATGATTCCTACAGATAGTAGGAAGCCCAGTTGCATGGCATCATCTCTCACTCTTAACTCCAAACAAGAGAGTATGGGCCCCAGTGACCTTCACAAAGATATTCTCTTGTTTTTTAAGGTCATCATTCGCCAATTCCTGTAATGTCTTTAGTGTATATTATTTCCTCACAGAGCAGGAACTGTATTTCCCTAAGACTCTTCTGAGACCAGACTCTGGTTATCAGCCTGGAGACAATGGGGAGAGTGGGCATTGGAATGTTTTCTAGTGAGACACCTGCCTCACTGAGGTAAAAATATTTGTATCTGCAGTAAAATATGTGTATATATTGAGGTTATTTTTTACTTATTTAGACTTCATGACCCCAAGTGTTAATTGTTATCAGTGCAGCACTGATCAAAACCATTTATAAAACATTACAAGATTTTGATGAATAATTATCAAATACAATAATAAGACTTTATTAGAAGTGCCTAATTAGGGGCACCTGCTTTTGGCTCAGGTCATGATTCCAGGGTCCTGGCACCGAGCCCCACATTGGGCTCCCTGCTCAGCCGGAGCCTGCTTCTCCCTCTCCTTCCTGCTCCTGCTGTCTCTCGCTATCTCTGTTGCTATCTCTGTCTCTCTCAAATAAATAAATAAATTCTTTAAAAAAAATTGCCTAATTAAGTAAGCTAGAGGAGACTTTTCCCCAATTATTTTAGGTATCCATATGACTAGTACATGATAGAACCTATAAAGTTTAATTTTATAAAATTATCAAAATGTAATTTATTTTTTATTTTTAGTGAAGTAAAACCTAAAAATGCTTTTTATTCTATAAAGAAATATATAAGAAAGGAAAATGTTTTATTTTTATTGGAATCATTAAGTTCTTGGAACTTCTTCCAATTTTAATGCCAAAGATCATGAAGTGAATAGTATTTTCAAAAATTTTTCTTAATCTGTTATTACCATTAGGTCCCCCTTCAATGTTTATGAATCAAAAAATTTGAAACAATCTGATTTTTGAAAGGATTTATGACCCAGTTATTAGCGTCATTCACTTTCTTAATGCAGATTCCAATAGTCCAAATTGCCCTTTTCTTTGGTGTTGGGGAAGTTTTATAGCATGCTAATTGGGAGACTGCATTGTACGGAGGAGCCTGAAAAAAAGATCAACATGCCTCTTCAACATCAGGCTTAATTTCAGACAGATGCCTTTAGGAAGGAATAGATTTGGAAGTGAGTTCTGGACATTGATTCTCTCTGCACATAGGAAAAATGTCATGCATTTTTGTATTTACACAATCCAGCTTGATGACCACTGCTTTATTCCTTCCTTGGAATTTCTTACAGCTTTTGCACTGAGGAATCTAGTGCTATTTTTCTTTTGAAATACACACACTTCACACAGACAATGATTTTGTTTCTATATTTGTTAATTCTTTCTTAGATTATAAATCATTAAAGAAAATATCAGGCTATGCTTCTATTTCAGTAGTAGAGCCATGGGACTTATTATACTTCTACTGTACACCAACTGCATATTGACTAATAAGAGGCATTTTGGATGGGCCAAAATACCTGGATTTGTATCCTAGTCCTGCTTCTTTCCTTGTCATATCTGGGATTGCTGCATAACTTCTCAGGTCCTTCATTTGTGAAATAGGTAATATAATAGCCTTTATCTCAGGTAGTATTTGTGAAGATTAAATAGTTGAATACATCAAAAGCACTTACAACACTAGTAGGAATACAGTCAGTGCTCAGTAAATGTTAACTGGTATGATCCTTCTTAATATATACTATATATATCATCCTCAGAATATTAGTTATAAATCTAATGGCATCAGAAGTTTTAATCAGACTTGGTATAAGTTTTTCTTTCATCATTTTGAGTCCTTTTTAGTTCCAACCCAAATTAATACTAACATCTCTAGATTCTGTAAGTCTTTGTGGTTCTATTCTTTCATATCCAATTTGTTTAGTAAAAGACAGCATTTTGGATTGTACACTTCATTTTCAAATCAAACACCTCCACAAAATTTTCTGATGCATAATAATGATGAGTAGGACTTCTATAATCTCTGTTCTCCATATAGTATCCAAACTAAGAAATAGGCCTTGGGGCACCTGGGTAGCTCAGTCAGTTGAGCCTTGGTTTCAGCTCAGGTCAGGATCTCAGGGTCATGATACTGGGCTCTGCTCTGGGCCGTGGAGCCTGCTTAAGATTCTCCCTCTCCCTCTGCCCCCCCCCACCCCACCCCACTTTCTCTCAGATAAATAAATCTTAAAAAAAAAATAGGTCTTTAGCTGAATTTCCTTATAAGTCACAACAGATGTCTATTTTGAGATAATTTAGAAAGGTTTTTTTGGGTGTTTGGTTTTTTGGGGAGTTTTTTGGTCTATGTAGAAGAAATTGTTATTAAACCTTCACTCATAGTATCAGACTGAGTTCAGGACCAGCAAGTATCCCAGATCACATCTGTCAAGAAATTTGCAAAAGAATAAAATCAAACTATTCAAAATTAAGTAAATTAAGTATGCATTGCTTTTGATGTTTTATATGAATATAAATTAAATCACTTAGTAACAATAATATTTAAAAAATAAGTGTTATGTAGAACTCATGTAAATATGAGGAGCTTACAGTTGGTTAAGCGACTGCCTTCGGCTCAGGTCATGATCCTGGAGTCCCAGGATTGAGTCCCGCATTGGGATCCCTGCTCAGCGGGGAGTCTGCTTCTCCCTCTGACCGTCCCCCTCTCATGCTCTCTCCCTCTCATTCTCTCTCTCAAATAAATAAATAAAATCTTAAAAAAATATGAAGAGCTTAATAAGAAAAAGGGATCAAACTGAAAAGAGAAGTCAGTTTGAGGAATCGTAACAAAAAAAAAAAAATCTCCACATACATCAAGTAGATAGCTAAAAGAAATGTAGTCTACTCCCGATTCCCATCAACTCACCTGAAATGTCATTCGACTCAACATTTTTGAAAACTTAGTATAAAGTTTAAATTTCTATCATCTTTCCTCTTCAATATACAAGAAAAAAAAAGGGCAACCATTTATTATAAAATACATTTCCAAGTATTTTAAATGATTCACAGCAGACCGCTTTTTTGAAAAGCAAAAATAGCAAGCTAAGCCTTGCAGTTTCCAGTACATAAATCATCATGATAGCAATAACAAGGGGGGTGTAATAATGTTGACTATCTTATGCAGAAAATCCTGGTATATAGCTCACTGTAGTGTCCAGAGCATTTGAATGGATTAATCATACCATTTTTATATTACCTTAAATGATGCATTCTTTTAAAAAAATATTATTATTGTCCAGGCCATTTCCCTTCATAAAATCCTTCTCTTCTCACAATGCTGCTATAGAATCTTGATTAAATGAAATTCCAATGGCATGATTATTTGATTAAAGGAGATTTAAGGAAATGAATCCTTGTTAAAAATATTTAAGAAAATATGTGTGTGTCATACTTCCTTTAAAAAGTTATAATGTGAATGGAATATCTCATAGTCCTTTAGTGACCATGTGTTTTTTTCCCCAAGTCACCATTAGGAAAACTAATTCTCACTGAATAGAAGAGTATTTGGTGGAAATAAAGGAGACTGTACCAAGTCTATTCAAATCCCCCAGAACCCAAGATATTTGTTTCATTTTTTTTTCCTTCTCCTAAAAGGATTGCTCAGAAAAAAAAAAAAATTCCCTGAAGGTTTTGATGTTTAGTTTAGTTTAGTTTTTTTTTTTTTTTGAAAGGCTACTATATCGGCATACACAGATTTTATACACACACCACATTTGTTTGATGCTTCACTTACAACCTCAAAATATACTTGATTTACCAGTTTTGCTTATTTTTATTTCATATTTGTCACCATCATTTCTTTATCAGTTATCTTTATAGGTCTCCATTGCCTATAGAGGTGCTTCTGAAATTTATAATAGCCCATATCCTCTCATAAAAACACATCTAAATAGAATGTGCTGTATTTCTTAGGAATCACTTCATTTCCTTTGATAAGAGTAGACATACACTTGTCTTCCTCTACCTGGTTAATAGCATACATCCAAAAAAGGACATAAAAAAATTTTTTTAAAGATTTTATTTATTTATTTATTTATTTATAAAGATTTTATTTATTTATTTGACAGAGAGATAGACAGAAGAGCACAAGCAGAGGGAGTGGCAGAGGGAGAGGGAGAAGCAGGCTCTGCACTGAGCAGGGAACCCGATGCGGGACTCGACCCCAGGACCCTGAGATCATGACCTGAGCCGAAGGCAGACACTTAACCATCTGAGCCACCCAGGTGCCCATATTTATTTATTTATTTATTTGACAGAGAGAGACACAGTGAGAGAGGGAGCTCAAGCAGGGGGAGCAGGAGAGGGAGAGGGTCCTCACTGAGCAGGGAGCCCGATGCAGGGCTCAATCCCAGGACCCTGGGATCATGACCTGAGCCGAAGGCAGACGCTTAATGACTGAGCCACCCAGGCGCCCCAGACATCAAAATTATGAAATCATCCACATATATGCCTTTTCCCTCAGTCTCATGAAATTATCACCTAAGTACCTTTGTTGCTCCTTTCCTGAGAAAACTTCTACCAGTCCTGCTTCTTTCCAATCAATGTTCCATATTGCTGCTGAAGTGATTATTCTGAAATGAAAATCTGTTCACGTCATTCCCCTACTTAAAATCATTCTGTAAGTTTGCTCTTTACTCGTCCTTCCCAGACACATACAAAACTTATCAGTTTTATGAGAGGCAGTGTAGTGTTATGCAGTGTTTTTCAAGCTGTGCTTTATGATCTAATATTAGCAGGTCAAGAAATCAGTTTAGTGGGTGATGTGACCCATAGTTTTAATAAAATAAAATTTAATAGACTATGATAGAAAAGAATAGAAAATAATATAGCACATACAATCACTAAACTCATGGCAGATCCAGGGCCTTGGAGAACAATGGTGAACTACAAATAGCCACATATAGACAAGATGGAAAGTATTCTGTCTTATCTGGGAGTCATAGACCTTTAGCACAAGGCAGTTTGATGGATTTTTTTTTTTTTTTTAACCCTTGGGGAGGCTGTGTTTTCTATGTGTGCGAGAAAAAGTGAAATCCATTTTTGATGATGTTTCAGTTTCCTGGTGTTTCACACAAAACTATCTCTAAATCTTGTGGCTTAATAACAATTTATTATTTATTATCATTCTGTGGGTTGAACAGGTAGTTCCTCTGTTCTAGAGGGTGTCAATTAGAGTCATCAACTCAGTTGTATTCAGGTGGCTTCTCATATGTCTGGGGTCTTGGGGACTGTAGTCTGGGGCTTCACATGTTCTCTGCTTCCTTGTGGTATTTCATTTTCCCTGGGTTCTCTATGTGGCCTCTCCCTCCAGAAGAATAAGCAAGACACCCTGACAGTCTCTTAAAGACTTTACAGCAAAGAATCACTTCTCCCATTCTCTATTAGACAAAGCAAACAGTAAGGCCAGTCTAGATGCAAAAACGGGAAAATATACTCCATTTCTTCATTAGAGGAGTGGCAACGAACTTGTGGCACTCTTTCATCCACACAGGTCCTCAACAGGGCCCACTTTATCAGAGACAATATATAAGCTCCCCAAATCTCTTTCATTTTCACCCTGGGCACCCAAGATAGACTATAAATCCAAATCCCTTTGCATTTAGGTGGGATGACAACTACTTCCAGCCACTGGAGTGTGAGCAGAAATGTTTGTTTCTATAAGCTAAAGTTTAAGAAACTGTGTAGGCCCTTACACTGTAGTCTTTGTTTGATCCTGGGTTGACTAGAAGGTTAGAGAGAAGAACCCAGAGGTCATATGAAATGTTCAATTACTAGTTGTTGCAGGATTTCTTCTCCTTTAGTGCCCATGGTTCTTGGTCATGCCACCTTGAAGAATGAAGTGGTAGATTAGAGGAAGAGTGGAGGGCAGCAAGGCAAAGTTTATAGAGTGATAGTAAAGTTTACTGAGGGATAGTACAAAGCTCCCGAAGAGGGAGGGCACTGGAGTTTCTAAGTCTAGGGGTCTTTATGGGCGTGTTGGCGGGCTGTTTTTCTCTATTAACCCTCCATGAGCCTCTTATCCAATCAGGTTGTCATCTATCAAGTGGGAAAGGAAGGCTCCTTCCAGGGTGGTGTAAAAGCCTCTTAAGGGTGGTTTCCTCTTAGGGTGGAGGCCCCTTGTCCCTGCCTGCTTTTCTTCATCATTAGGTTCCTAACTGACCACTTGGAGCAAAAAAATGAGAGTGAACAAAACAAAACACGCCTTTCTTGGGTTATAGAATCTAGTTGTTTTTACAGCATCTAGTATTATTTAGAATGACTTACACATAAGAAAATATATTCTTTAGTAAAACTTGTATTTCAAAAGTATTTGTATGGGGGTGGATTCAGTGGTTCTGGTGTGTGACATAAAATCTATTACTTTATGTGGATCTCAGTAAACAAAGTTTAGAAGCTATTAGAGTAATAGTGAAAATCACAGAATTTGGAACCAGACAATCTGGGTTCTATTATTAGCCCTGTTACTAGTGGTGTGACCTTGGGCAAGTTACTTAACCATTCTATACTTCATTTACCTCATCTATTAGTAGGAATAAAATAGCACCTACATTTTAAGGTTGTTTTGAGAATCAAATCCCTTAACACATGTGTATTGGTTGAAGTTCTAGAAAGAAAATAAAAAATAACCCAAGTAGAACAGAGGAATTTAAGATGGAGCACTGATTACAAAAGTGTTATAAGAGCTGAAGGGATAAACAAGATGGTAAGATAATGCAGAGATTAACAGAGAGAAGAAAATATCTCTCCTAGGGCTAAAGGACAAAGAACAGCTGTGTTCCCTCAGGATCTGGAACTGCCTATCAGGAGTTGAGAACACAAAGGGAGGAGCTCCCAGACAGAAACCTGGAAATCTGATGTTGGCCCTGCCCTAGACAGAAACCATGACAGACCAGCAAGAGAAAAGAGGAGAGAGGCACTAACTTTGCTCTACTTCTAGCCCTTGAATCTCCCTCCCAAGCCTCCCTTGCCCGAATCTAACTAGAAACCAGTTGGCAAAAGAGCCTGCTTAAAATAATTTTCTTCTTAATACAGAGTAGAGCAAGAAAGGACAAGGAATAGATCTGAGAACAAACAAAATGGTCAGCATAACATTTAAGAGGTTAAGAATGTAAACAAATACTGAATAAATATTGGCTATTATATTTGCACTGCCCTTTACTTCAACCAGTAGTTCTGAATCATTTTAGAGAGTTTTTAAAAAGTCATGCACCTCTTAAGAACTCATACAGAATTCTTCATGCATCACTAAAGGAATCTACGCCAGTACACAGTAAGTTCCTTATTAGTAAATACTAGTTTTATTCACTGGTTTATCCCCAGGCATCACCACATTATTCAGCGAACAACATTCTTCATGAATGTTTTGTTACTAAACCAATGAATGTTATGTTTCTGGAAACATTTCTGTTACTGACCATATTCAGGCAATTAACACCTCCTTTAGGTAAGATCATTATTTTCATCCCAGTCTCTTCTCATTACACCTGCTGTCATACTTTCCATTTTTAAAAGAAAATATATAAATACGATAAGCTTTTAATACGACAAACTATAAAAAGAAAATGTAAAAATATGGCAAGCCTTTTGCTTACAGGGTACTCTGATATAACTCCATTATCTGGTTTCAACCTCATTTTCCAGCTTCATATTTTCCCTCTGCTCATGTATACACAGTCTGTTCAAGCACACTTGGCGCAGCATACTCTTCAATACCCTTACTACTTCCTCTTATGGACTAGCTTTTCAGTATTCTGCAAGTGGTGACTGCTTCTCTGCCAAGATTCAATTCAACCTTTTTGGTGAAGTCCTTTTCAATACTCCTAGGAGGAACTGTCAAGTTCTTCAATTGTAAAATTACTTCCATTAGAGATCCGTATTGGTTACACAGCTTTCATTATCAGTGGTTCTCAATCTTACCTGCATATTAGAATCATCTGGAGATTTTAAAAAGCTTTTCTAGACCATATCCATTTCAATTATATCAGAATCCTGGGCACTGGTAATGGAACCCAGGCATCAGTATTCTGATAAATTGCCAAGTTTGGAGAGTGCTATAGTAGGCTGTGAATTCTTTTAGGGCAGTGATGGAACCATTTAAAAACATTTGTATGGGCCTTAATTCTTATAACAGTTTCTAAGGCACAGCAGACCCTCAAAAGTATTGATTAAATAAAATACAGAAAAAAATGATACATCTACTCAAGTGTGAAATTTCTGGCCGACTTTTAGAATTGAATTATAAAAGAATGAGCATGGTAATAGCACTAACTTAAATGAGTATTTTTCAGTCCTTTTAGAAATAGATAAATGTGGATAACACTGAAAAAATGGTAATCAAATAGTCGGACTAACAACTAATTACATTCACTGATTAAGCTTAGAAAAAGTCTCATTCTTCTAGCAATATAAATCTAGATCAGCTGTTACACTTTTATTAGAAGCTGTGGATAGACTATATATACTGATATATTAAGAAGTCCACTCAAATGATTTACAAGTGATTTGCTGTCCAGAAATCACTGGTTTAATGTGATCTATTATGGCATGTGATATCTAAATATTCTGGATTTGTCATGATTTAAATCAAACTTGGTTGAGTTCAAGTTTTCCAGAAAATTGACAACAAAGTAATCCTCATAGACATTTAGTGATGGGTTTGCTAGTTAACTATCTTTATAATTAACTCTAACTATAAGCACTTATTTTAGAGAAATGTCTTGATTAAGCCAAGTGTATGAGTTTGCTAGCTTTTCATTAAAAAATTTACCTGAAAATTTATCTACGGGGTTCTTAACCATCTAGGATAATAATTGTTACTCAATACAATATTGGGACAAAAATAAAGAAAAAAAATTTAATAAACAATCCCAGTCTAAGGACTTTAATGGTTAAATAAAAAAGGCCATTGAAAAAAAGCCCATTTTGGGCACCTGGGTGGCTCAGTTGGTTAAGCGACTGCCTTCGGCTCAGGTCATGATCCTGGAGTCCCGGGATCGAGTCCCGCATCGGGCTCCCTGCTCAGCAGGGAGTCTGCTTCTCCCTCTGACCCTCCTCCCTCTCATGCTCTCTGTCTCTCATTCTCTCTCTCGCAAATAAATAAAATCTTTAAAAAAAAAAGAAAAAAAGCCCATTTCAAAATAAATGCTTTAAACCAGAGAGAAAAATAATAACCAACTCTGAATTCATGATTAAAGCCAATAATATTTAGCCCACTGATTAGATACATGAAAAGAAAAAATATAAATTATAGCCATGCCCAGTTAAACCCTATTAATATTACAGAAACTCCTACCATTCTTTATTGAGGAGAGAAAGAAGAGAAGGTATCAAAGAACAAAGAACAAACAAATCCAAGTGTTTGATTGATCTTAAGAAAAAAAAAAAGATGATAAACCCCAACCAAATGCTATCATTTAAAGGGAAGAATTTTATTTTCAATCTGTGTAAAAGTGAAAAAATACATATTTGAATGATAAATAATGCTGTTATAGTAATTAAAAATGCAGATTTCCTAAGTAGGCCACCTGGAGATATGAGAAGTTTGAATTATAACTGAAGATATATCAAACAGCATGTATTATTTCTATATTAAACTAGTAAAAAGTAAATGAAAAAAAAATCTTTATTCTAAGAGTGTCTCGCTAAGCAGAGCATAAAGACAGCCCTATCAGCCAATTTCATAATTAAGGTGTTTTCTTTGGGGGCACCTGGGTGCCTCAGTTGGTTAAGCGACTGCCTTCGGCTCAGGTCATGATCCTGGAGTCCCGGGATCGAGTCCCGAGTCCCGCATCGGGCTACCTGCTCAGCAGGGAGTCTGCTTCTCCCTCTCCCGCGCCCCCTTCTTGTGCTCTTTCTCTCTCTCACTCTCTCTCTCAAATAAATAAATAAAATCTTTAAAAAAAAAGGTGTTTTGACTTTTTTAAAGACACACGCAGCATAATTTCATTAAAAAGGAATATAATTAAGAAGTTTTTCAGGGAATAATGACAAATTTCAAATTCTGATTTTGGCAACATTAGGAAACAGAATCATTTTGGTATAAAAAAATCACTGAGATATTAACTCTATAACTCCTGATAAGATGATCTATTTATAAGGCCTTTGGTTATCTAATTGTGATATGCTATCTATGTATTCAGAGCACTGGGTTTTTATCTCTTCAGCTGATTTCTCTTCTTGAGTACTTAGGCAAGACCCATATTTTCCTTTGCTATCATTTCCTTTACTGAAATCAGAAAATAAATTTTGATTAAAGGGCTATATGTATCTGTTTCCTGCTCTTATACTCAGTTTTTGGATCATTCACTTTGGTTGGTTTCCCTGCCATGATATTTTATTCTCTTTTTTTAATGATAACTATCAATACTTTTCCCCTTCTTCCTGGGTATCATTTTGTTCTTGCCTTTCTGTTGCACTCTTTCTGGGCTCAGAATAAATTCTCATACCCTGAAGTATAATAAACATACAGTACTACATTAGTTTCAGGTGTACAACATAATGATTCAACAATTCTATACATTACTTAGTGCTTACCATGATAAATGTAGTCACCATCTGCCACCAAACAACATTGTTACAATCTTGTTTTACAATCATGATTTATTTATTTTGTAACTTAAAGTTTGTATCTTTCAATCCTCTTTATCTGTTTCACCCAACTTCTTACCCAGCTCTCTCTGACAGCCAGCAGTTTCTTCACTGTATGTAAGCGTCTGCATTTTTTTTCTTTGTGTGTTTATTTTCTTAAACTACACATTTGAGTGAAATCATATGATATTTGTCTTTTTCTGACTTATTTCACTTAGCATTACACCCTCTAGGTACATCCATGTTGTTGCAAAGAGCAAGATCTCATTATTTTTCAAAGCTCAGTAATATTCCCTTATAGATATCTATATACCACATCTTTTTTATCCATTCATCTATTGATAGACACTTGGGTTGCTTCCATATTTGGGGTATTATAAATAATGTTTCAAAAACATAGGGGTACATAGGGCCAATATGTCTGATGAGCATAGATGCAAAAATCCTCAACAAAATATTAGTAAACCAAATTCAACAATACATTAAAAAAATCATCCACTACCATGAAGTGGTATTTATTCCAGGGATGCAAATGTGGCTCAAGATTTGCAAATCAATCAACATGATACATCACATTAATAAGAGAAAGGGTAAAAACCATATGATGATCTCAACAGATCCAGAAAATGCATTTGACAAAGTATAACATCCATCCATGATAAAAACTCTCAACAAAGTAGGTTTAGAGAGAATATACCTCAATATAATAAAGGCCATATATGAAAAACTCACATCATATTCAATGGTGAAAAACTGATAGCTTTTCCTCTAAAGTCAGGAACAAGACAATGATGTCTACTCTCAGCACTTTTATTCAACATAGTACTAAAAAGTCCTAACTGCAGCAATCAGAGAGGAAAAAGAAATAAAATGTATCCAAATTGATGAGGAAGAAGAAAAACTGTCACTATTTGCAAATGACATAATACTATATATAGAAAACCCTAAGGACTCCCTCAAAAAACTACTAGAACTGATAAATGACTTCAGTAAAGTCACAAGATACAAAATTAATACAGAGAAATTTCATATTCTTTAAAAATGCCCTTCCAGAGGTTTGTAGTAAAGATCCCATCAGCCTCTCCTGCTGGCATCCATATCCAATATTTAACAAATTTAGGACAAGCTGCAGATACCTAACTGCTTGATTCTATGTGTTACTTCCCAGTAACATCCCTAACAATTTCATACTTTTTAATGGCAGTTGGGAAAGTTAGTCTGCTACCAATTAAAAAAACGGCATGGGGCGCCTGGGTGGCTCAGTTGGTTAAGCGACTGCCTTCAGCTCAGGTCATGATCCTGGAGTCCTGGGATCAAGTCCTGCATCGGGCTCCCTGCTCCGCAGGGAGCCTGCTTCTCCCTCTGACCCTCCCCCCTCTCATGTGCTCTCTGTCTCTCTCATTCTCTCTGTCTCAGATAAATAAATAAAAAAAATCTTTAAAAAAAATTAAAAAATTAAAAAATTAAAAAAATTAAAAAATGGCATGGAAAGGCAAGATTTACATTAACCCTCATTTGATCACAATTTGAAAATATTTGTGTATATACATGCACACACACATATATATGAATGTGTGTATGTATATTTCAAACAATAATGGTTGTCAATTATTTATTAAACATTTATATTTCAAAATGTGTCATGCCATTGAAAGTACAAAAAATATGTAGACCCAGTGCCTGACTATAAGCAGCTAAGATTCCAGTAGGAATTCTAATAAATATAGGAAATAGAGAATGCATATGTACATCCTACTTATTAACTAGATCGTAAAATAACATGTACAAAAAGTTCAGGGCATATATTGATCAAATTGACATGTTTTCAGAGAGAGATTATGTCATGGAAGAATTTAACAATTTATTAAACATGGACAAAGACTATTAAATCTCAAATAAAGCATAAAGATGATAAATGAGACATCTAAATCTTTAGAGTAAAAGGGTAATTTATATTAATAATGGTTATTTTGAATTGAAACACTGAATTTTTAAGTATGTTTCTCTTCTAATTTATTTTGTGACTTCTCGTTCAAATCTGTATTGTATTAAAAATGAATCCTGTGCATAGCATATGTTATATTTCCCAGTTAGCCAGATATTTGAATAAATAAACTATCCCATTCTCCAATAAGAATAATGATTTTAATTCATTGAGTACATGCTGTTCTAGGCTATAGGTTTATATAATCTCATATAACCCACATCTGACTTGAGAGGAAGCTGAAGGCAATAAGGTTAACCTACTTCTTCAAGGGCACATGGGTCATAAGCATCAGCTAATATCCTACTTTAAACAGCTAAATTTTCTACTCTTGGTATAACACAGAATTAATTACTAGAGAGACTTATATACCTTTGAAATAAGGATAAACTTCTTGTTCATTTTCTTCTCATTATGCTTAGCATTTTGTCCCAATTTACACAAACTTTTATTTAGTTACTCTAGGTCTTCTTTAAAAGGTAATCTGTCTTTTTTACACAATTGTCCTGCCAATATTTCTAATATTTCTAACTACTTTGAGCTAACACTAAGCTTCTCTTACTGAATGCTATATTTATAAGTACATAACCGAGTCCTATTAATGTCAGGATTTTCTGAAGACATACCTCCATTACCCCTGCCCCTTCAATCCATTTTTTCTTTTCTCCTAAAGTGGCTTTTCCTGCTCTAGTGACCCAGAACCTCTTATATCACAATTTATTTATTTATTTATTTTTAAAGATTTTATTTATTTATTTGAGAGAGAGAGAATGAGAGAGAGCACATGAGAGGGGGGAGGGTCAGAGGGAGAAGCAGACTCCCTGCCGAGCAGGGAGCCCGATGCGGGACTCGATCCAGGGACTCCAGGATCATGACCTGAGCCGAAGGCAGTCGCTTAACCAACTGAGCCACCCAGGCGCCCATATCACAATTTAAAGCCAGTGCCAAATATGACCTAAGAATAGCAGGATAATTTCAAATAGTTTTTAACCATAAATATGCAGGATAAAAAAAATCTATTATTAAATATTAGTAATTTTGTTGTACATTGTCTTTTTTTGCTGGGTAATCTGGGTATGTATTTCAAGAAAACTTTGAGTTTATATGTTTCAATACCATGAAAAGATCTTGGAATCATTATAGAAAATTCTTTCAAGTGAAATGTAAATTTACCTACTTATTGTCTTTCCAAAGATCAACATCAAACGTCTCTTTCATCTTAACATATAGAACTTTCTCCATTTTTAATAGCTTTTGCAGATAGAATGTTAAAATTTATTTTTAACAGCATCTTCCTAAAAATTAATGTATTTTGGAACAAACCATCAAAATCAGAGATAACACACCTAACTGCCAAAGTCATTCAATCCAACAGTAGCACACACTCTGCAGCAGACATTAATCTACCTTCAGGAACAGAGTTAACATTTGTAGGCGCTCACACTAGGAACCACAACTATCAAGGTTTCCTAGAATTGGCCTTGCCTTATTGAACATTCTTACTTAATGTTGAGAAAGCTACAGTGGCTACTTTGGACTTTGTAAAATTATATTTTCACAAGTTGCTTTCACATAAACACAGACAAAAACATACAAATGATAAAATATCATTCATTCTTACATTTTACACATGTGTTTTTTCTATTAAATTAGGTTTGCAATATAAACAAAATGTTGAACTTTGGTCTTTATATTTTCTAAACAAGTCCCAAATATAGTGATGAATTGTACAACGAAGCATTACACTGATTTCTCTTGGTAAAAGTTGTCTATCTAATTTTTTTCTCCAAAAGAGAAAATTTGTCAAAATACTTTGTCAAAATACCTTGTACTTAAAAATAGGACTTTCTGCAGGTGAGATTATAAAAGGCTGTATTATGAACTTAATGAACCTTAAATTATAGAAGTGGATATTGAGGAATAACCTAAGAAGCAGGTCAATTTCTCATGGTGATGATGACAATTGAGAAGTGCAGATGACAGTAACAGGAAATTATTAAGAAAATCTGCCATACATGTAAGAAGAATCATTGTACAACAGGGTGTCATGGAGACCCATTCATTGAGTGAACAAAAGTATTTTGACCATAACAATTTGATAATTGCATAATTGATTAGAAACTAATTTTCAAATGAAGATCATTTGATTTCCTTAATTAGTGGACATTTTGTCCCTGCCTATGGTACATTTTAATCAAGTAGAAATAACTATTGCTTTCAAAACTAAAAAACCAAAAAACACACACACACACAGAAGTTAGTTTATAATCATTTTCCTCATCTGGATTTCTTCTTGTATTAGACATTTGTTGAGATTTAAAATCAGAGTTAATCTCAAGTTAAATAAAAATAGGTGGCTTTATTTGTAATCATTTTGTAAAACTCTCATGTTATTAAGGGGGAGGGACTTTTACATATGCTTAAACCTGCTAAATCCCAACCATGGTTCTTAAAGAAAATGGATTTGTTATTATGAGTGCCTATTTTTCTTGATACGGTTTTGTTCTTTCTAAAATTCAGAAACTGTAAGCACTCAGTAGTTAAGACATCTCTAAGTATACAATGAGCTGTATACACATAAATTATCTCAATTATTCTCTAAACAAGTCCATTACTTCAGAGATGTATAAATCAAATCCTATGAAAGGCTGCTAACTTGCCCAAGGTTACATAGCACGTTCAACTTTGAGCCCAATTTCCAACCCAAGTTACCTTATTTGAGGGCTCTCAGGTTCATCTCTGAATGAGACTGCTCTGATGGTCAAGGTTTTTTCAGTTCTATTCCTGTGGTACATCCCTTTTCATGGTTCTAATCATGACTGGCTATTAAGCTGAGTTTCTGTATTTAACATCCACCTTGGGTGTAAAACAAAGGTAGCAATTTTGATAATGAACCCAGAAAAAATTATGAACAATCAGCCTTTTTTATATATAGACACCTATAAGAGCACCTTTTAAAACTTATTGATAAAAATAGCTCTTCTAAAACAATTACCTTATGAAGCAATCTTCAGCAAATTAGTATATAAAAAAATCTGTTACCCGATTTCTTTTTGTAATCAGATCCCCTTGACTCACCTGCTACTCCTCTGCATTCAAGTCTTAATTCCCTTTCACCATTCTGTGTACTTATAGTTGGTGTTCTAGCAGGCAGGAGCTGAGAGAGGAAGCGATGGCTGTAATTTTTGTAATTTCAACCTGAAGTCATTTCATCATTTACTCAGTGTTCTGTGGCCATATAATCTTACCCTTTAATTTGCCTCATATAATGACAAGTTCTACTTTATTTTATTTATTTTTTAATATTTTATTTATTCATTTGACAGAGAGAGAAATAGCGAGAGAGGGAACACAAGCCGGGGGAGTGGGAGAAGGAGAAGCAGGCTTCCTGCTGAGCAGGGAGCCTGATGGGGGGCTTGACCCCAGGACCCTGGGATCATGACCTGAGCCAAAGGCAGATGCTTGATGACTGAGCCACCTAGGCACCCCAACAAGTTCTACTTTAAAGGGAGGGATTTTCTTTTTTCAAATAGGTGTAAAGATAAATAAATAGTATGTGAAACAAGAAAAGGAAGTCCTTTGAGAGAGATATCAAAGGAGGGGGAAATTATAGGTTGGTCTAGAGTGAAAAGAGCAAGCAGAAGATTCACATGTAGTGTTACTAAGATAAACCATAGAGTATCATGTGTTCATAACAGAAAATTTAATCTTTATGCATGTAATGAGAATTAATATTCTGGCTTTG
Organism: Neomonachus schauinslandi; assembly: GCF_002201575.2. Lineage (NCBI taxonomy): Eukaryota > Metazoa > Chordata > Mammalia > Carnivora > Phocidae > Neomonachus > Neomonachus schauinslandi. The sequence continues at coordinate 24,665,431 of NC_058405.1, read as the reverse complement.
GTAATTTAAAATGGACAAAATACCCAAATAATGAAAAAAAGAGGAGAGACTCTTGTGATTAAAATGGAAAGTGAACAGGAAGTCTATATATTTGAATGGAATTTAAAATAGTTAAGCCTGGATTCTGAGCCACTCAAAAATCAGTAAGCAAGGGGGTGGGGAGAGGTTAAATTTCCTTTAACTCCATCCCTAGGCCAAAGCTGGTCCACAGCCTGCTTTTGTACTCCCTAGGAATCAAATTATTTTTGCATTTTAAAACGTGTCAAAAAAAAATCAAAAGAAAAATATTTTTGACACATGAAAAGTACAAGAAATTCAAATTTTAGTGTTCATAAATAAAGTTTTCAATTTTGGCAACACAAAATATGTGGAAATTTGTTTTTTCCCTTGTTATATAAATATTTATGTAATATCCTTCATTTTATCACCTGGCTAGTGAAGTTTAAAATATTTCCTAATTGGGGCTCCTGGGTGGCTCAGTCGTTAAGCGTCTGCCTTCGGCTCAGGTCATGATCCCAGGGTCCTGGGATCGAGTCCCACATCGGGTTCCCTCCTCGGCGGGAAGCCTGCTCTCCCTCTCCCACTCCTTCTGCTTGTGTTTCTGCTCTCGCTATCTCTGTCTCTGTCAAATAAATAAATAAAATCTTTAAAAAATAAAAAATAAAAATAAATAAAATATTTCCTAACTGTCCATTTACAGAAAATATTTTCTAGCCTCTGGCTCAACCCAATCAGACCCACCCTAAAACTGGATACAATTCCTGAAACTGCAGTCACTAGCCAATTGGGGTTGTAGATAGAATAGATTAAGGAAAGTTAACCATTATGCTTCTTATTCAGAACTTTCACTGGGACAGATGGTACAAGAGAATAATATATATATGAATTAACTTTATAATTTATTATTTGTAATATGTTATGTGAATTTTATATATCCATGTTATAATAGTCATTACTTTTGACCAGCATTATAAAAAAGTTGTGCCTATTTTTTTCATTCAATAATATAAAGAAAAAATACTTTGGGGAAGATAGTATATTATAACATCACAATGAGATTCGATCCTATATCAATTTATGATTGACATCACTTCTGACTGATATCAATTTTAATTTTAAGTTGTCAGGTTTCATTGTTGATAATCAGTAAACAATTGTGAAAGCTTTATTAATTTGTGGGTTTTTTTTCCCTTTTCCCCACATATTTTCTTCAAAATGAACAGCTTTGAGAGGACAAAAATATACACTGCAGGAATTAATAATTGAGTAATTTTTCTATAACAGCCTTTCAGCAATCAAACACAATCTCTAGATTACATTTTTTGAGGCTAGAGAGGAAATCTAAAATGATGAGAACTGTTTCTTAATTGGTTTTACAAATTTAAACAAAATAGGCACTCTGCAGTATGGTTAGATTATAAGCTGGAGAAAACAGGGATTTAAAATATAAGCAATACATTTAGAAAGAGAAAGAAGGAAGCATGATTCAAATATATTTAACTTAAAGCTGACTTTCTGAATTGCAGCTAAACATCCACTGTTTAGCCACAAAGACAAGGCTATATCATTGAAGGAAAATTTGACTGTACTAGGCACCAGATAAGATGTCCCTTGATAACCCTACCTAAGCAGCATATCTGAGATTTTCATTACTTACACATATAAATTTAAAAATAACTATTACTATAAAAATTACAATGAAAGTAATTGATTCTTAAAAGGTGTAAAGATAAAAAATAAAAAACAAGCAAACTAAGATCAACTTTCTGGTTTTTCATTATAGTAAGCATTTCTTCAAAATTACCTAACATAATGTCTCCCTTCCTTCCTCCCTCCCTTTCTTTCTTTCTGCTAGGAATAAGGGATGGGGTTTGCTAGGCTTATCTTATTTTAGGTGTTTCAGTGTTCTGTGCTTTAACTGCAGAGCTTTTTGTGTCACAAAGATAAGATAGATAAGCAAAAGGAAGTGAAGTGTTTCCAGCGTTTATTCTAGTCACAAATATATTTTTTCTATAACATTTAAAATTGATTGTAGTCATTAAAATTAACTCATAGTATTTTCTCCTTGTAAAAAGATAAAACATTACCAATAAGGCTAAAGGAAGTTGTGTCTACCAGTCCGAACCCTTGTGCCATCTAATCTCTGAGTCTAAAGAGCGGAGTCCCGAACTATCAGAATGAGGAAACAATTAATGCGCAGTAAGTACGGGAAATATGTTAATTGCTGTAACCACATATATTATTATTAAAAGAGTATATAATGAAAAATCTGAATAATATATTTTACTATATAAATTGAATGGCAATCCTCTGATAGATTTGTCAAGTGGCTTCCCATTTCATTCAGAGCAAAAGTCAAGTCCTTCCGAGGAGCATGGGGCCTCACTCAGACGACCCTCCCACCTCATCTCCTTCTACTCCCTCACTCATTCTCTCAGTCCAGCTGTACTGGTCTAGTCAGTGCTCTTGAACATCACCAGGCACACTCCCATTTCTGAGCGCCGCCACTATGCCTGCTTCCTGAGACAGTGTTCCCCCAGGCATACTCTTGGCAAACCCTCTTATTTCCTTCAGGTCTTTGAATAAAAAGTCACCTTCTCTATAAGGTCTGCCTGGACTCCTTATCTTTTGTTTTCTTTGCTCTCTTTCTATGCATTTTGATTGTTTACCTGGTTTCTTGACTAACCCTTTCATTGGCATAGAGGGAGCTGAATCTGGGTATTTTTCTCTGATATGTTCACTGAGGAATCCCTGGCACTAGAGGAGTATGTGTCATGTAATAGGTGGTCAATAAATATTTGTAAGAGGAGTAAATGTATAAATAAAACCTTTCAGTATTTTGAGATTTACTCCTTTCATATGAGACCATTATATGTGGCATAGTTGGTGAATTTGTTCAAATTTTTATTTTACAAATGATATAAGCACATACTAGAATGGCTTGAATCTGAAAAGTTAGACTGAAATATTCCAAGGATGTCATTAGGACTCTAGGTCTCTCCCTTGCTACTTCTGCTTCAGCTCTGCTATCTGTCTCTGCTTAACTTCATTTTCACAGGCTCTCTGTTGGCAAAGGGTCCTTGGTAGTTTCATGGATTTTGAAGTGCATGAATCTAGCATTATTCCCAATTGTGCCAACAGAAATGAAGAGGGAGATTCTGTTTTAGCTGTTCATAAGTCTATAACAAACTACTGATGATGGACATGGGTTGCAATTCTGTAATTCTTCAGGCCGTAATCTCATGCTCGCATGGTAGGAGAGGTTTTCTCAGTTCCTTCTGGACAATGGTTTAGCAATCTATATGAAAACCTTCACAGGTAAGTATTTCTCCATTTGTACTGAGTTGCAACATCTTCCGAATTTTATAAAATGTGCCTTCAGAAACTTTTTTTGTCCAGAAGTAGAATCTTAACCATTCCAGCGGAGGTTATTGGGGGAATTGAAAACAAAAAACTTGGGGCGCCTGGGTGGCTCAGTCATTAAGCATCTGCCTTCAGCTCAGGTCATGATCCCAGTGTCCTGGGATCGAGTCCTGCATCGGGCTCCCTGCTCAGCGGGGAGCGTGCTTCTCCCTCTCCCACTCCACCTGCTTGTGTTCCCTCTCTCACTGTGTCTCTCTCTGTCAAATAAATAAATAAAATCTTAAAAAAACAAAACAAAACAAAACAAAAAACTTCTGCCAACCTAGAAAACCTATTCATAAAGTAGTAGAGAAAGAAAATAATTTTATTATTGATTAAGCATTACACCAGAATGTGATGCAAATCACAATCTACTAAAACATTGTAAAAACAGAAAGAAATCTCACCACGTTAGATAACCAAGCAGACACGAACTATTACATACATGTTCTCAAATAATAATTAATTCTTAAGTAAGAAGATGGAAAGCACCATTTGTCACACATATTCATCTTAAAATCACCTGGTAATTAAGGTGACCATCTGGGTTTGCTAATTGCTTCTAACTGAAGGAAAAATGAATTTCTATCCTATGACAAGAGATAATTTTACAACTTGGAGGGAGAGACCTGTCTATGTTAGGTAAGCTCCTGGCCTCTCACAGAATTTGGGAGGTAGGGACTCTATCTTCCTTGATACTGCATTTGAAAGAGATGGTTCCTGTGTTCCTGAAAAGACATTTCTGTGTCCTGGCAAGAGGCTTATTTAGCAACTAAAAATATTTACATACATTTCAAAGAGAGAAAGCACTTAAAATTTTAAGTTTCCTAAAGTAATGCTCTAAGAAAAGGGGAAAGTTTCTTTCCTTACTTTCAACAAGGAGAACTAAGCCTTTTATTTTTAATTTTCATTTCTTCTTTCAAGGTAAGTTTGAAAAAAGAAAAAGTAGAGCAATATTGAATAAAAGAGTGTGTTTCTGTGTGGGCAAGTGTAGTAAAGAGTTGATTTTTTAAGGACACAGTGTGAGATGTTGGATGTAAAGAAAGAACCACAATTTCATAGAAGACAACATCTAAACACTGAGCACTTTAGAGCAAAAAGATCCCCATAACAATGGTGAATAATTTCAGAAAACTGAGTATGTTGCGCCCCTAAGAGAATGTTCCTTACCACATTTTTCATTACAGGCCTAGCCCTATAAATTGCAATTCTGTAACTTATGCTTAGAGATTGTAGCTTAATACTGCCCTTCAAAGCCATACTAGTTCTCATGGTAAATTTTCCATTTTTAAAAATTATACCTCAGTGTCAGACTATGCCTTTTCTTATTCTTTTTTTCTTTTTATTTATTTATTTGACACACAGAGAGAGACAGTGAGAGAGGGAATGCAAGCAAGGGGAGTGGGAAAGGGAGAAGCAGGCTTCCCGCGGAGCAGGGAGCCCGATGCAGGGCTCGATCCCTGGACCCTGGGATCCTGACCTGAGCCCAAGGCAGATGCTTAACGACTGAGCCACCCAGGTGCCCCTATTCTCTTTTTTTTCCCTAAGTATCTTCATCTTTTGATTTTTATTTCAATAAATGTAATAAACACTCTGGTTAAAGTGGCAAGGCAAGCTAATATGCAAAGTCCTCTTACTCCTCATAGAAATGCACTTTCAATATAACAACAAAATCAGCTATATAACTGAGCTTTAAAAAAATAAAATTAAAAAATAAGAAAATAAATGTAAATCCCTAGATACCGAAGTGAAAGGAAGAGAAGGAGGAGGAGGAGGAGGAGGAGGAAACACAAAGCCAGAGTGAGTAAGCACAAGTGAACTGTTCAGCTCACCGCAATGCCACAGCAAAGTCCATCTCGTGTACTGGAGTTTTAATGCCTTCACAGCGCGTGCTCATGCGCGTGCGTGCGTGCGTGCGTGTGTTTGGGAGTGGCAGTGGTGGCAAAGCTGCAAAACTCAGGCTTCTGGGGGATTTAAAACCCTTGAGAAAATGACAATACAAGAGGACAATGACCAGACCAAATAAAAAATTAGAACTCTCACGTAATAACCACTGTAGTAACTACCCCAGGAAGCTAGATTGCAGCTTCTGTAGCAATCTTCGCCAAACTGTTGAGATTTGGTCAAGAATTACCAGCTTACTAATTTTTGCCCCTCCCGTATAACTCAGGACCAACTAAAGAAAGCCAAATATGTTTTCCCAAACAAATCAAATAAGATGTCTTGCAGCTAGCTAGCCAGCGTCCAGCTTCTCCAGGCAACCAACATCCAATCAGGGCATACCTGAAGCTTTTCCTTTTTTCATTCCAGAAACTTAGGAATTTTAAGCCACTTTGTGCATGCAGAACTCTATAAAAAATAACTCACCCAGAATATAACTCATTACAAAAATATTTAATATCAGCAAGTAAACAAGATTTCCATGCAAGGCAGCACAGGTAACAAAGAACTAAACAAGAAGCTATAGATAATGGATTCTCTTACATTCTATCAAGTGTTTTGTTTTATATTTGGGCCGTGAGTTTCATATAGATTTTTAAGGAAATATTTATTTACTGTTTAATTTTTATGTTGTTAGTTCTTTTTGCATATCAGTCAGCCTTCAATTGTCTATTCACACTCCAAAAAAGGGTTAGTGGATTTTTGCATTTTTCTCTTTACCATTGTATGGAAAGAACTCCTTTTAGGTTTCTTCTTAGAGCAGGAATTCTGTGAAACAAGGCAGTTTTCCCTTGAGATCTGGGGATTCTCAAAGTATCTAAATGAGAAGAATTCTTTCCCAAGAACCTCAGTATGGAACTAAGCTTTTTGTATTATTTTTGTTTGCTGGGCAAGTTGGTTGGTTTTTGTTTTTCAGTTTATTGAAAAAATAATTCAGTTTTGTCTAGTCTGTACTTAATAGACTTTGTTCTGTCTGGGGATGAGGGAAAAATGATCCAGTTGCCTGGTTTTGTATCCTTCCATGAACTCTCAAAGTACAGCCCTGCTTCTTCTCTGTTTTCTGTAGGCAATTTTTTTTTTAAAGATTTTATTTATTTTATTTGAGACAGAGAGAATGAGAGACAGAGAGCATGAGAGGGAGGAGGGTCAGAGGGAGAAGCAGACTCCCTGACGAGCAGGGAGCCCGATGCGGGACTCGATCCCGGGACTCCAGGATCATGACCTGAGCCGAAGGCAGTCGCTTAACCAACTGAGCCACCCAGGCGCCCCTTCTGTAGGCAATTCTGATAGGAGCCCCGAGCCCCATCAATGTTGTAATGGGCACACTGACTGTCATATACTCTAGAGATGCCCCAAGTATATTCTAGGAATCTTAGCTTTGGAATTTTCCACATTCCCCTTTCATCTACTCTCTTCTTGAAATTTGATGAATTCTCTCATAAATTGTCACCTCTGACCCACTCTCTTCTCTACATTGTAGTATTTTCTTTCTTGTTGCACCTTAAAATTTCATTTAGTGCAATTTTCAGTAAGTAGAAAGGCAAAAACATATGCTTAAAAGGTGCTTAATTTTTATCATGATCCAAAAACGCCTTTTTAATTTTAATGCTATATATTACAAGTTAAAGAGAGTTTACCTTCCTCATTTTCTGATATTCATGCTTAAGTGTTGTCTTACCACGTGTCAGGGAAAAATTGCACAGGATAAAGTCAAATGGACAAGGAAGGTTATTCAAGACTATGAGATAGGAGAGAAAGGCCAGAACTGAGTGTGAGCACAACCTCCATAAAACAAAAGTGGGAGGGATGATAAGAATTGAACTGGGAAGTGGACAGGACAGGAGAGAGTTTTACAACATGGATTAAGGTGCTCTTAGGCCGCTGTCCTCCTGCAGAAAACTGGGAACAGGGGTGCTACCTTCCTTGAAGTTTGTATTTCAAAGGGGTGGCTCCCAGGTCCTTGAGAAATACAGTCCTTGATTGTAAACCTGACAAGAGCTTTTTAAAAAAGATTTACATCTCAAAGGGGCAGAGAAAGGATTGACAATTACAAGTTTTCTAAAGTAAATGTTCTAAGAAAAGGGAGGTCAGAAGACAAGAATCAAGAAGAAGCATGTCTAAAGTTTTTAGTCAATCTGAGGGGAACGTGAAGGCCATTTTGGTCAAGTGCAATAGATTTCCAGCCAGATTTCATTAACTTCTCTCCTAGATTAGGTCAGTGTTTAATGATTAAAGAAACCATTTGGTAGGAAATCCTAAAGACTGAGACATCTTTCCTAATTTATTGTATTTGTCACACCCTAGACAGTCATTTTGCTTGTGCCACTCAAGGAATGCAGTTCACAATACTAAATAGTATTCTCTTTAAAATTTGGCTTGTCTTCACCTGATTTCATTTTGTTCTATATTAGACAAATGTCCTTGAAATAAACAAGGCAATGTAGAGTATTTTATGAGTTGTCATAATTCATTGCTATTGAAAAGATCTAGTAAATTATAATGCAGTGCAGGCTCAATATCAATCAGAACCTCAAAGATTGTGAATTGCTAAACAAATATACAATAGGAAATAATTCTGACACTAAATTTCAAATATATTTGGTGGAATGTTAAGACAGTGCATTTATGCACTATAAATTAAACAAAGATTTCATTGCCACAAGAGATTCATTTTTATAAAATAGAACAGGGTATACAATTGAACAAAATTATTTAAAAACTTTTGATTTGGAATAGATGTCCAACTTCTATGTTAGAGGAATGTTCTGGGAAGCTCTTGGTCTTTTTGTTTTTTTGTTATACTCTGACTGTGCTTTCATTGCTTAGGTTGATCCAATAACAAAAATAATTAGAAGTTTTAGAGTTTGGGTAGCTATAATTCGAGGAAATTCTACCTCAGGCTGCAGTGCATAAATAAGCAATAACTCATACATAGGAGTGTGACATACAGTACATATAGTAACTGACAAATGTTTGCCCTTGAGTGTGTTACTGACTTTAATTATTTTAACTGTTTTTTGTGGTGAAGTTATATAACCTGTGCAAATGTAGGCATCAAATAAATGAACACTATCTCAAGAAATAAAGAATAAAAATGTTGAAATTGTCAGATGTTGGTAAAACTGATAAGTAACTAAAGTTTTGAAGTAACCAATATCTTATCTATAATTCAACTTATCCATATATAATATGCTTAGGCTCTCCCAATCCCTAGTGGAGGTTTGAAAAATAGAGCTGTAGGGACAAATCTTCCAGAATCTATTTACTCCATCCTTTTGCTTTTAGAAGATTTTATATCATTTTTATCACACAGATAGTCTTATCTCATTTTATATCTTATCTTTGAATAATATTTTTACTAACACACACATACAAACAAAAACACAGAAAGCTAGATAGTGAAACAAGGAACTGAAAGATTCAGTTTAGGATCATGGCCACATATTCAATCTGTCATTTGATAGAGATTATATACTTTGTCATAATAACTTTACAGGGTTGTAAGAATTATATTTATTAATATAAAGAAAAACACTTTCTGAACCATATAGTACTATATAAATATAAGACATTGTTATTAAAGTTGAATTTAGTAAACATAAATCCTGAAATTACAATCTTCATTACTAAATCTCATATTTAAAATATATATTTAACAACCTTAATGTATGCAAATCTAAGCCATGGACTCCAATAATCACATATCAAACAACTACAAATGATCTTGCTAATTACCTACAAGTTAATTCACTATTTCTTGAAATCTAACCTTCCCGAGGAGGTTAATGCCATGTCTTAGCAATATTAAGTCTTTTTGTGGACCATTGTGATACCTGAGCATAGTTAATCCCATTCCCCTATTATTCCTGCCATGATGGTCAAAAAGATACATCCATGTGACTTTAAACAGTGACGATGAAGCACTTATTACTCCAGGGTAGATAAATACTTAGTGATAGCTATCAGCAAGTGCAATATTTGAAGAGTAAAGAAGTTCCTCCTAAGACTCCAAGGATCATTTTGACTTCAAGTATTCTAAAACACACAAATTTTGAGCTACTCTTTTGTCATCAGTCACTTCAATAATCAAATGAGTAGTAAAGAAAACATGGGTATATAGCATCCCAAAGATATCCATGCCCTAATTTTCAGGAATTTGTGAATATGTTATATTGAATGTCAAAAGAGGACTTCACAGATGTAATTTAGATTATAGACTTTATCCACATTACCCTGGATTATCCATGTGGGTTCAAGTAAGCACATGATTCATTAAAAGCAAATGGCCTTCTCCATTTGTAAGCAAAGAGAGAAGCAAAACAAAAGGACTCAATGCACTGTTGCTGGCTTTGAGCTGAAAGGGTCCACATGTAAGGACAGAAGAGAGACCTTTAGGAGCTAAAGACAGCTGCAAACTGACAGCCATCTGGGAAACAGGGACTCAGGTCCTACAACTGCAAGGAACTGGATTCTTCCAACAACTTGAATGAGTCTAGAAGCATATTCTTTCCCCAAACCTCCAGTAATACATACAGCCTTACTAAACAACTTGATGTTAGTCCAGTGAGACCTGTATTGAACTTCTAGCCTCCAGTCCTTTAAGATAATAAATTTGTGCTGTTTTAAATGACTTAATTTGTGGGAAACTACTAAGGCAGCAGCAGAATTCTAATGCAAGGGGAAACCTCACAAGGAAAATGGGCCACTGTTTCATGATGTACCTGAACTCATTTGTTCAATCATTAAGTTTTACTGAAAGCCATGTGTGAGACAGGCACTGCATTGTACTGTGACTTGTCAGTGAAACCAAGGGAATTGGAGACATACACCAAAAGCCTGAAATATGCAGAATTAGAATGCAGACTAAGCATGATATCAGCAATTTGTAGCAACAGTATTTACCTCTTCAAAAATATAGTTTACTTTCACAAATTCAATATAGGAAGGGAAAAAAAAGGTGAGGGAAAGGAGAATGAGGAAGAGAAAAAAAAGTCAAGAAAAGTGAGATACTAAAGTCCATTTTATCTGTACTTAAGAGGCATTAATTTTTTTGTGTAATGTTTTGGTACATTGAATCACATTCCTTTTTTGTCTTAGTCAAAGAAATTTGTGATTTCAAAAAACAACTGTCAGCATGGATGACACATTATATTCACCATTATTATGGGAGTATCCACATTTCTTTTTTTTTTTTTTTATTTTATGTTTATATCTTTCAAAGAAGATTCAGGTGAAATTTTGTGAGTATATCCAGAGGGCAAATTTCTAGAGGCTGGCCTCTTTCAGTTTACTCTGGAAAAATATACTTCTGGAATTTTTATGATCTTTATATAATTTAGACTATTTAATGACACTGTTTTATTTACAAAGAAATTCTCATTTGTATTTACTTAAACTGGAAAGGAATTAAGAAATTATTAGGATTTAACTAAAACAAAAAAGCCTACTCTCACCCTACTTTAACCCATATGTTTTTTCTTCCTTCTTTTCTTCCTTCCACCCTCCCTGTCTCTTTTTTTTCTTCCTTCCTTCCTTCCTTCCTTCTTTCCTTCCTTCCTTTTTTCCTCCTTTTGCTTGTCCCTTTCCACCCCAGCCCTGGCCAGCTTTTCATTTTCAAGACCTGAACAAGAATTTTTGGTATTTTAATTACTTAGTCATTAGTAACACAATGAGTGATAACTCACAGTTTATTCTCCTTCCCAATGCCCCTCAATTATTAACGATAGCTATGTTTAGATGTAAGTAGCTCATAAAATGGTGTATATTTTTTGGTCTATCCTCTACTATAAAGATATTTGCAATCCCATCTGGGTTTTTGATTCCCTGTGCAATGTTTGTTTACTGAGATAAACAAGTGATGTATAAAACCATAATGATAATATCATAATTATTGTGATGGTCTATAATTTACCTTACAAAATTTTCTTCTGCAGCTCTTAGAATTTGGATTTTTGGCAATAAATAAATAAATAGAAGCAATTCCTAAATACAAGCAATTCACTATAAACTAAATTTAGTCTATAACACCTACCATCCACACCTGAAAATTTTCAAAAAGTCTTGTGATTTTGTTAAGAATACTTCATCATGAGAAAAAAAAAATCTTTTTAAACATCACTAGGGTTTTACTACATAAAATGTAAAATTCATTTTGTTGGTATTTTCTCAGTCATTAGAGTAGTTGAGGAGTTGGTATGGAGTTTCTGGCAAGGGAAAGGCAATGTCATTAATTCTGAGAAAACATATTTTTTCTGTTCTCTACTACACCAACTATTTCAGGACCTTTAATTTCACCTGAAGATTCCTCCTCCCATTTTATTTGCCGCTCAAAACTAGTTGTTAGTGGTGGTGGTGGTGGTGGTGATTGTCTTTTGGGAAGAGGACAACTTCTAATTTTTTCCCAAGTTACTAACTTTTTTAATATAAAATGGAAAAGCTAAGACTCAGTGTAATGGTTGATTTAACATTTCTGGATGGGAGAGTACAAAAGCTTCCTTATCTTTCAAGTTTCTCAAGTATATGAAGAAAAAAAAAAACCCTAATTAGATCTACTTAATAGGTCGATACATTTAAATTTAAGACTGAGAACAGGTATCTATTCCTTTCATCAAATATCTAATCCTCTGGTGTGCATGTAATCAGCGACATAGCACTTTGAATATAATGGAAGTTTGTTTAACTGATATTTAAATGGTACCCAAAAGCCTGAAAATGGCATTTGAACGTAGGTTGAAATAACTTGTTCTGCACACCTGCTGTGCACACTGAGTACAGAAGAAGTCTGTCTTTAAAAACTTTATGATCTATTGGAATATATTGGCATGATAATAGGTAATTTATGATAAAGATTTACACTAAGAATTTTGGGAGCATATAGGAGGAAATAAATGCAAGTGAAATTGGAGATAAAATAAGGTTCCTGAAGTAGACAGATAGGCCAATAAATAGGATGTAGGGAGATAATGATGTATGGCTTCAGGAGCAATGTGCAAGGTAAAAAGCAAGAGAAAGCCTAGGGAATTTAGGAAATCCAAATATTTCAGGATAGGAGGAGTTCAAGGAACAGAGAATAGATTTCATACTTCGCATTATTTCAAAATCATAATATCTGTGGAAGTGGGATATTTGTGACCAACTTTTTAAATGGACTTTTCATGCCCACTACCTTTTAGTATTGGTTTTCTTCACAGATATTTAAGGTGGATTTCATCAATGTTAGGCAGCATTTACTCACATTTCCTACTCTGAATGCCATAAAGCTAAAAACAACATTTTCACTTGAGCCTTGAAAGGCAAAAATGGAACACAAACAATCCTCTTGTTATTTAGCTATTTTCTTCTGAAAAGCAAGGATGTGGAGTTGGTTTTGTCTGAAACAGATTTCCAGTATACCATGTCTAGGTCGTGGGTGCTAAGAGGTGATCATGTCAGTGGGCCAGAATCAGTGCCCATGTCCATCCCCAACTGGTGTGTGTCAAGACACATTTGTGTCTGTGGTGGCACTAGCCTTCTGGTCCTAGCATCCTGAAGAGTAGACGGAGGAAAGGCTTTGCAATGCAGTGAAACCAATGGAAACTTCCTAAAAAGTCATTCTCTGAGTCCACAGAGATTGTATCTTCTCTGGAAAGTAGGGATTGTCATGTGTGTCCTTCTGAGAAGGCTATTCTTTCATCATTTCCTTCCTTTCGATAGTTTCATAAGTGTAGAAGTTTTCATATTAAAATACTCTTTTTAAAATATCGTACAGTGGTTTCTGTTTCCTACACGGACTTAACCCTACTCATTGCTATAAACCAAGATGGAGGAAACAATTCCTTGACTAAACAATTAGCACACACCAGTTCAAATAAAGATCAGTAATAGAGAGGGGCGCCTGGGTGGCTCAGTCGTTAAGTGCCTGCCTTCGGCTCAGGTCATGGTCCCAGGGTCCTGGGATCGAGCCCCGCATCGGGCTCCCAGCTCCGCGGGAAGCCTACTTCTCCTTCTCCCACTCCCCCTGCTGGTGTTCCCTCTCTCGCTGTGTCTCTCTCTGTCAAATAAATAAAATCTTTAAAAAAAAAAAAGATCAGTAATAGAGATAAACAAAACATATTTAAAGTGGATTTTACCTGTAGGCAAAATTGGCTTAAGCTATGTATTTGGGAGCTTGTTTATAGCAGTGAATTATTTCATTTCATCCTTATATTTTCTTTACTTCTTAGAGAATAGTTATGCTAGAGTCTCCATGCCTCACCAAACAGTAAGTACCTCCATTTTGACATTAATAAAGTTATGGTATCTAAAACTTTAAATCTCAGAATATAAAATTAGAAATTAAGTCAATTCCTAATAATCCATATCTGACTCTACATGGTATATTTATTGGTTACAGAAAAGTTATAGGAGAGGGAGATCCTGTTTAAACAAACAGAAAGCTGCCAATATGTTGTTCAAAAATAGCAGGTAAACCAAGCCAGTATGTCAATTGTTGATACATAAAATGGTATTATTGAACTATACTTCAGATAATGTTTATAACCAGACATTCTCCAGATACTCTGTTTTTGTTTTTTTTTTCCCCCCCAGGCATATTCCAATACAGATATCTAGGGAATTTAAATATGGTATTCAAGTGAGAGAAGAGGTGCTGATCAATTCCCTGAAGGAATATGTAGCTGAGATATAGGATAATGTTGACAATTTATGCAGATCTGTAAGAGCAAATTAATCTGCACCATGAAGCATGTAGCATCACTAATAAGGTAGAAAGTAGTCTGATCAAAATGAATGATGTCAAGTGCCCTGTAGGCACCAAAGTAAAAGCAGGTTCTCCCTTGGAGTGGAGACTCCCACTCTGGATGCAAGCAGGTAAAGACCTCCTTAACTTTAGCACAGACACAATTTCACAAGAAGAGAAGATAAAGCTGCCAGTTACAGCTATCAAGTAAGAAAAAGAATGTAATAGCAGGGTGTGATTACTTTCAATGAGAGAAAGGAACAGCCGAAAACCTGCTGTTTCTAAAAATTGTGAAAACACAGAGAAAATACCAAATCATTGACCTCCTCTCTGAGCTTTTATCCATGTAGATTAAAATATTACTGTTGTAATAAGATCACAGTAGCTCTGTTTATTCATTCATTTAGCAAACAAATATATCTTCTATGTGTATTGCCCTGTGTAAGATAAACAGAGACAAAGTGACTAGAATATAAAAGACGACGAGAACCATCTAAGAAAAGTGTATGCAACATTAGTGTCTGACATTATGGGGACAGACATGAAGCAGGTAAAAATTACATAAAAATTTTTATAAACTATGTCCCAGGAAGAGAATGAAAAGTATGCAGTAATATAGGTCAGAACCCTAGGGAATTTCATATATGGAGCTTGGAAAAAGAGAGAAATGGGAAAAATTCGAAGAACAAGGACAGTCTGATGGTACAAAATTCAGGAGAGGCTAAATGTTTTCAGAAGTGGTATGTCAACAGTATTGAATACAGCGCTTGCGCAGTGTTGTGTAGGTAGAAAGAACACTGGATTTGGCAACTTTGAGGTCACTGGTGGCCTTACCTGGATTGGTTTTTGTAGGTGAAAGATAAAAGATTTATCATCTATCTAATGATTTCTCTTTTTTTTTTAAAGATTTTATTTATTTATTTGAGAGAGAGAGAATGAGAGACAGAGAGCATGAGAGGGATGAGGGTCAGAGGGAGAAGCAGACTCCCTGCCAAGCAGGGAGCCCGATGCGGGACTCGATCCCGGGACTCCAGGATCATGACCTGAGCCGAAGGCAGTCGCTTAACCAACTGAGCCACCCAGGCGCCCTATCTAATGATTTCTCTTAATCATGTCTGAGGCAAGCTCATCAGCTGAACTGGCAGAATTGGGGTAAGATAATATGCATTTGGAAGAAGAAGAAGATATGACATAATCTTCCTGGGAATGAGAAAGTGAGTAAACTACTGGAATAGTAGAATGATCAGACAGTGTTGCAGCCCATTTGAATCTTTAGATATTGAATGGGAAGTACAACTGGGGTGTTTGCTTGGATGTGTGATTTAGCTGCTTGATCATAGGCCCATGGAAGACATGTGTTTGTTTGTTGGGAAGAAAAAAATTCTCCTCTACTTTTAGGCTCTCCAGCTGGGCATAAGAATTAAACTAACACAAGATAGATTTGCAGAAGAAGAGCATACAAATTTTATTAAATTTTCACACTTACATGGAAGACTTCACAGAAGAATGAAGACTTGAAGAAGTGTCCAGAGCAAGAAGCTCTTACACCTTTTAGACAAAGAAACAATACATTTGTCAAGAATTGACAATTCAAAGGGATTTGGGCTATGGATAGTAAATGGCAAAGAAGTAACAGGAAGATAAAGTTAGTTTAACAAGGTTTTTGGTATAGATTTGTTGGCCCTAAATTCACCATCTCTAGTGATAAGAATGTCTTCCTTCCTCCTGGTACAGGGAAGGTAACTTTCACATGAGTTTTATCTTCTGCTTTGTGGAAGAAAAAAGGAGTGTCAAAGTGTCTTTCTCGCATCTGTGGTTTTTTAAGTGCATTTATTTATTTATTTATTTATAAGGATTTTATTTATTTGAGAGTAAGAGAGAGAGAGGGAGAGAGAGAGAGAAACAGAGACACAGAGAGAGAGGGAGAGAGCACGAGCAGGGAGGAGGGGCAGAAAGAGAGAGAGAAGCAGATTCCCTAAGCAGAGAGCCCTATGGACGTAGGCTCAATCCCAGGACCCTGAGATCATGACATGAGCCAAAGGCAGATGCTTAATCAACTGAGCCACCCAGGGTCCCCTTTAAGTGTTTTTAATTCAAGAGGGCACGTACTGCATGGAGCACTGGGTGTTATATGCAAACAGTGAATCATGGAACACTACATCAAAAATTAATGATGTAATGTATGGTGATTAACATAACATAATAAAAAAATTCAAAATAATCAATATACTAAAGTGGTATATTTTGGAATGACATATTCAGGTTTTCTTTAAGTTCATTCAGATTTGGAATTTCAGAAAGAAAATATGGTGACAGGGATGAGGAAGGAGCAGAGGATGGATTCAAAACACTTATGGAGGTATGGAGGAGTAATTACATAATGCACCATAGACTCTAAGCTCCTCAATAAAGCAAGTGAAGTTAAGGAAATGGATAATGGACAGATTATGAGCAAATTGTAAGATTAATGGATGAGAGGATATAATGTTGCAGAAGTCACAGAAGAGTTGAACTGAAACTCCATGATAAAGCAAACTAAAAGGAAAGAGATTTATTTTTGGAAGACTAGGGTTTTTGCATTGAAGTTTTTGATAGTGAGGTCAAGTTTTGATGATTATAATTGTCCTGAGTGTTATTATAAGAGAGAATAGGTGAAGAAATTTTGGGGAAAATTTTATTAGAGATAAGAAACTGAAAAATTATGTGTTGTCTAAAGTAACTATGTGTATATTGATGTTGCCAAGAATTATGCAACTGTGGGAAAGTAAAACTTTTGAGTTAAGAAGTACATTTTCACTGGATAAATGGGAGTTGGCAAGAGGTTGGTACATCATGGAAACAAGGAAGATGAGTAAAGTGGTTCATCTGACTGATACATATCTTAAAGAAATGGAAATACTTTTTGGCTTAGAAGATCTGATAGTTGCAATAGGGTAAAAGCTATTTGATTCCTATGGAATTGTGGTACGAAAGAAAGTAAGATAAACACCATGAGATTGAGATGGTCACACAAGAAGTGGAGACTTTAGGGCACACTCAAGTTTCTTTAAGGGCTAGTAGGTAAACATTCTGAGGAGAGTTTCAGGATGCCAATTTGCTTATCACTTATGTTAATTTCCAAAAAACAAAAGACCATAATTTAGGAGGTAGAGATTAGGAACTAGGTCAGTTTAGGAGAGGCAAAGAAAAGTGAGATAAGAGCTCAGGTCATTATGGATGTCTTGAGGCATAGAGAAGAAGAAATATGCAACATCAAGGGATCATTTCTAGTTTACACGGAAGCTGGGTGGTTGGCTCTGGTTCCATGGTGCTAATGATTGACTCTGAGTAAGTGTGACATCCAGGAGAGTTATACAACCAAAATTCACCTACAGGTGCCTGATTTTCAAGCAATATGGAGTTGACATATTCTCTCCCCCACTATGTGTGTCTTACCAGTGTCTCATCTCCAGAGTATAGAACTCCTTTACGGCAGTGACCAGGCATATTTATCTTTCTGCTTTGCATCTTGCCTGCTCTCTGGAAGCATGCAAAAAACAATTTTTGTACTGAATTAGGTAGGAGACATAGAAATTATCTGATAGAAATGTTCCCTATTTAAAATGTTTCACTGTTTAAAGGGTGACTTTAATTATTATTATTATCAATTTATTTAATGAATCACTTTTTAAATTAGGTTCTTTGTAAGAAATTTAGGAAAAAAAAGGAAATTTAGAACATCCAATTTGTCAGGATAAACTCAATTTGTGAGGAAAGACACAGAGCATAAGTAGGTCTGAAGCTGAGGAGCAGCTTTGATTCTTGGCAGAATTTGTGTGTCCACAGCTTTCTGATCAACCTTGCGCTGCTCTATAATCTAATATTTCTCTTTCTCTGTGTTGAAGAGCTCACCTCCCTGGTGTGTGGTTTTACTCGGCTTCTTCTTGAAGTAAGCATCAATGAGACGTTTTGAGATTTTCACTCTACCGAGACAGAGAGAGAGACAGAGAGAGAGAGCACAAGCAGGTGGTGCGGCAGGCAGAAGACAAGAGAGAGAAGCAGTCTCCCCGCCAAGCAGAGAGCCCATGTGGGGCTTGATCCCAGGACCCTGGGATCATGACCTGAGCCGAAAGCAGACGTTTAACCACTGAGCCACCCAGGTGCCCCAAGATTACCATTCTTAACTTGCAACCAGCATCGGTCTTCTTGGCTTCAGGTTTCTTTTCCTTAGTATCCAGCTTCTCAGATTTTTCACCTGCCATCATGCAAGATGGGAAAGAGCTAATATTTAAATCAAAGTTATTCACACACATACTATAAAGAAGCACCTACTTATGCAAAGGTTTTTAAAACAATGTTCTCCAAAATGCCTTCCCTTTTCAATGACCCACATTTCATTTAGGTGATTCTTTCAGCATTTACCTCATATCTCAAGTTTAGTTACATTTTAATTTTTTGTTTTTAGAAATCAGCTATTACATTGAGATGATTTATATTTAAACTCAAATTTTCTAAGTCAAAAATTTAGAAATAATAAAAATGCCTACTTCATAGTTAAAAAATATTTTTGCAGTTTTATATTTTACTTTCTTTGAAAATATCAATACACACACACATACACATCCATCACACCCTCAGAATAACATTAATTCCTGAACACTTCATGCTGACATTTGGACTTTTGAATAAACAGTTTTTCAATGGTCTTGATCTAAGATGCATGGAAGTGAGATAATAGTCTGAAGCCACAGGTCCATTTCAAAACTGAATTTTCACTAAATGTCACAGTACAGCTCTCTGCCATTTCTCTAGAATGAGTGTATTGGTTCCCGGAAGGAAAATACATTTGTGGAAAATCATATCCAGTAACTCAAGGGTAATGCTGTGCTGGCTTTGAACCTGAAAGATCTCTATCCTGCTGCACATTCCCCTTTGTAATTTAAATGCAACCAAGTGCATATAACAGTCAAAGAAGTAGATTCTTGGGCAAAATTATCTAAATTTACTTGGTTTGAAGCTTATGCATATGTAGTTACAGCATTTTGTGTGTGGGTAATAAAAAAAAAAAAAAACTTTAAACAATCACATTTCCAGTGAGAAAAATATAACATTATGCTGTCAAAGCAAGGGGATACTGGTATATATATATGTGTGTGAGCATGTGTGCACTGTTATTTCTACAATAATTACATGTACTGTATTGTGTATGCATTGTATTTCTACCATAAGTGTGTGGCACTTTTAAAATTGGAAATAGTGTATGGTTATTTTTAGACTTACTGACTGAGAAAATCTATGGATGTTTCATAAGAAAATATCCAGTAGGTTTTCGATATATGGATCTAAATTCTCAGAGTTGAAAAAGTCATCTTGGACATCCCAGCCCTGGTATACTATATGTAAAGAACTAAACCCCTAGTTGTAAGGCCAAGCCGAGGTGGCCCAGCCAACTGCAATCATCCAAGCCGCTTCAGCTGAGGTGCCAAACATCGTGAGGCAGATACGTGCCATTCCTTCTTTTTCTAGAGGAAAAGAATCTAAAGACAAAACAAAACAAAACAAAAAAAACAAAAACCACAAACTCTCATTTTTACTTTTCTGGTTTCTCGAGAACCATTGGTGACTATTTGCCTCTTTTGAAATAATAAAATGCTAATTAATCACTTTTAAGAGAGTGACTTCATAAAAATGTTAAGTTCCTATAAAATAAATCTAGACTCCTTTAACAAACAAAAACTGTGGTTTTGGAATTCTAGGCTAGCATTAAATAATATCAGTCAAACCAAACCCAAATATCAGTCATCTTAAAACCAAGGCCAGACCTGAATGATTGAAGGATATTTCTGGGGTATAATCTGTTTCTTAATCTGAGTACTGGTTAAATGTGTATACTCATGGTAGGGGGTTCATTATGCTGTTCCCTTATGAGTTATGCACTTTTCTCTTTGTATATTGTATTAAATAAAATATTCCATGAGTAATTCATATGATTTGCTCTATGCAACATAATTAATTTTTTTAAACATAAAAAGGCAAAATGAAGAGTGAAAACCTCCTCTCTCTGCCTTGTATCCCTGTCCTACCCTAGTATTTCTCTCCAAAATGATTTATTTTAAATACTGGTGTGCTTCCTTCTACAAAGAAGACACTTCATCTGCCTCTTGTCTATCTATATATCTACTTATCCAGCCATCGATATAATATCTATACAATAGCCTATCTATCCACTTGTTTGATTTGTACATAATGGGCGAATAATATATTGACACATTGTTTGGTATCTTGTTTTTTAACTTATTTGTTTAAATATCTTGCTAACGCTCCAAAGCATAGTCATTCTTTATAATAACTTTTCATCAAATGAATACACCATAATTTATTATGTTAGTCTTTTGTTGATAGTCACTTTGGTTGACTCCAGGTTTTGTCCACTATTAACAATGACTCACCACAATTAACTTGAATTAAGCAATTAAGCTTATAGAGACATATACACTCAACAACTCTTGGTTTGCCAGCTTAACAGTTTTAATAATATAGTAAGTGAAAAAAATTTTTTAAAATTCCTGTTACTGAATATTTGAGTCCCCCCAGAATTCATATGTTGAAGCTTTAATCCCAACATGATGGTATTTGAAGATGGGGCTTTGGTAGGTAATTAGGTCATAAGAGTAGACCTTCATGAATGGAATTACTGACCTTGTAAGCAGAGCTCTCTTTCAGCCACAAGAGGACATAGTAAGAAGACAATTGTCTCTCTGTAGACCAGTAATAAAACCTAACCAAGAACCAGATTACACTGGACTTTTAGGCTCCAGAACTATGTGACATAAATGTTGTTTAAGCCACCCAGCCTATGGTAATTTGTTATAGCAGTCCAAATTTACTAAGACAATTTTCATCTTTAAAATTTGGTATCCAAAGTGTCTTGTTATTTTTAACTTTAAAAAACATATTTTGTCTTTTAAATATTTATGTATTTTGTCTGTTTTCCAAATAAGTTGACTGTGGTATATTTCCTGATTTATATCAGCTCTATGTTATGTTAAAATATAAGAATTCTCATTGCCTTATTTTCTCAGTTTGTTATATTCTGATAAATTATTTTATGTAACATTTAACATTTTTGTATAGTTAGATATGTCTATATTTCATTTATAACTTATAGATATGTCTATATTTCATTTATAACTTATGAAGTGTGGTATATATCCTACTTAGAGAAGTCTCTTAAACTAAGTGAGCCAGGAGAACCTTGCAGAGTCCCATCCTGAGGCTCAGACTTGTTTCCCTGTTTATAATTCTTCATTATTTAAAGAAAACAAAGAAACAAAAAACCCAAAGCAAACTGAAGTTAATTAGCTATAGCTTTTTCCCTTATAGCTGGGTACTCTAAGCCTTGATATTCAAATCCTAAGAGGTGTTTATGCATGATACAGAAAAAAGCATGTCATATTCTGCAGAATTATATATTTTTCTCTCTTCAGAAATATATGTGTGTAATCTATTAGAGATTAGAAAAAGTTATCCTTGTGAACAATACTTAAAGAGAAAAGTGGTGTAATTGGCTTTAATTGTCTCTTAATTTGATCATTAACAAAGGGGAAAACTTCTCAAGTTGGGGGCAGAAAGGTAGAAAACTTTTTAGCTATTTTAGACAAAAAAGTCTCACTTTCACTAGAAAGTGAAAACAACATATTAGTATGTAATGTGTATACCATTATTCTGATTAAAAAGAAAAATCTCTTTGTTGAAAATTCCCCTAATATTTGTATTTGTAAGTTTTAAATGTTGTCTCACTCTACAATTAGGTCAAACTTTAAACAGGAACTGGAAAAAAGAAGGGAAAAGATTTCCTAAATAAATAGTGTTCTAATAAACACAATCTATTCTAATTTTTATATTCTCATTTTCACCATTAAAACTTGATCTATGAGGAAATGAATTTTGTAATAATGGGCAAATATAGCTTGACACACACACACACACAACTTGTTTCTAGTACGATTCACTTTTATTTCCTCACTGATTTAAAAAGTGCCACTTTTATTGTAGACTAAATTTCATGTATATTTTGCTGTTATTTCTGAACTCTCCCCCCTTTTTTTTTTTAGATTTTATTTATTTATTTGAGAGACAGAGCAAGTGAGCACAAGTGAGGGGCAGAGGCAGAGGGAGAGGAAGAAGCAGACTCCTTGCGGAGCAGGGAGCCCCACACAGTGCTTGATCCCAGGACCTGGATATCATGACCTGAGCCAAAGGCAGCCGCCTAATGGACTGAGCCACCCAGGTACCCCTATTTCTGAACTCCTGTCTGTACTCTTGATCTATATGTTTTGATCACAGTAACAAAGTGTTAATTATTCTAGCTTTCATCTTTTAATATCTCTTAAGATTATTTTACCTCATTATACTTTTTAAAATATTTTCCTAACAAGTTTACCATATTTATTCTATCAGATAAATTTGAATTTCATTTTATTAAGTAAATGAACTCTGTCCTGCTGCTATTTTAATTAAGATTTCAATTAAATTTATAGATTAATGTAAGGGAATTTTATATCTTTACAATTTGAGTTTTCTTATCCAGAAACACATTATGTTTTTCCACTTATTTTAATGTTTTTTAAGTCTTTAAGTAGATATTGCTACTTTTTTTGTTCTCTCTCCTTTTCTTTCTCCCTCTCTCTCGTCTCTCTATAGATATAAATACAGATATAGATATATAGATGCTAAACAATTCTTACAACTTTTATATATACTTTGGTTAGTACTATAAACAGATTTGTTTGTTGTCATATCAGCTAGTTTTACTTACAATAAAAGAAAATTATTTATTTTTATATATTAATTTTAAAACATGCCATTGTAGTGAATTTTTTTATTATTTTTAATTTTTTTTAATTTTTTTAAATTTTTAAAAGATTTTATTTATTTATTTGAGAGAGAGAGAATGAGAGACAGAGAGCACGAGAGGGAAGAGGGTCAGAGGGAGAAGCAGACCCCCCGCTGAGCAGGGAGCCCGATGTGGGACTCAATCCCGGGACTCCAGGATCATGACCTGAGCCGAAGGCAGTCGCTTAAGCAACTGAGCCACCCAGGCGCCCCGAATTTTTTTATTTTTATAAAGAATGTTTTTGTTTTGGATTATTCCTATGTATCTTGCAAGCAAGTTATTAAACTGTCTCTAAATTTTTCTTTCTGGCCTATTATTTAAACTGATATTTTAACTCTAATTACATTGGCTAGAACTGCTAAAATAAGTAAAATGATATTGGTTATAGCCAGAAAAATTGATTTGTCTAGTTTATAACTTTTGTAATAAGGCTTCCTGTGTTTTTCTTTAAGCATACCTACATATACATATAATATGATTAGTTAATCATAGTAGTCAAATTAAAGGATATTTACACACACGTATATGACGTACTAAAGATATAGGTATCTATATTCCTTATTCAACTTCTAAAAATTAAATATGAATGTTCACTTAGTCAATTGTCTTAAAAAAAAACAACTTCAGTTTTTAGGGTAGTTTAAGGTTCACAGCAAAATTGAGAGGAATGTACCGAGATTTCTCATATACTTGGGCCTCCACACATGTATGGGTAGTCTCTCCCATTATCAACATCCGCCACCAGAGTGGTACATTTGTTACAACTGATAAACCTACATTGATACATCAAAATCACACAAAGTACACAGTTTACTTGAAAGTTCACTCTTGTTGTACATTCCATGGGTTTGGACAAATATATAAAATTTATCCATTATAGTGTCAAAGGAGTTCTTTTATTGCCCTAAAAAGTCTCTGTGCTCTATTCCTCCCTGACCTGCACTTTTGGAAACCACTAATCTCTCTACTATCTCTATGGTTTGTCTCTTCTAAAATGTCATATAGTTGGAATCATATAGGATGTTGACTTTTCATGTTGTCTTCTTTCACTTAATAATATGCAGTTAAGGTTATTCCATGCCTTGTCATGCCCTGATAGCTCATTTCTTGTTAGGACTGAATAATTCCGCATTGTCTGATGTACCACAATTTATTCACCTATTCACCTACTGAAGGGCATTTTTGTTGTTTTCAAATTTTGGCAATTATGAATAAATTTGCTATAACCATCTATGTGTAGGTTTTTTGATAACATACATTTCCGTCTCCTTGGGTAAATACCAAAGAGTACAATTGCTGGATCATATGGTCAAAGTATGTTTAATTTTGTAAGAAAACACCAAAGTATCTTCCAAAGTGTCTATCAATTTGCATTCCCACCAGCAATGAATGAGAGTTCCTGTAGCTATATATCCTTGCTAACATTAGGTGTTGTCAGTGTTATGAATTTTGGCCATTCTAATAGGCCTATGGTGATATCTCATTTTAATTTTTATTTCCCTGAGGAAATGTTTTCATATGCTTATTTGCCATCCACATATCTTTTTTGTGAGGTGTGTGTTAAGGTCCTTGGCTCACTTTTTAATTTGGTCATCCGTTTTATTGTTGAGTTTTAAGAGTTCTTTGCATATTTGGGTAACAGTCCTTTATCAGATGTTCCTTTTGCAAAAATTTTTTTCCCCCAGTTTATGGCTTGTGTTCTCATTCCCTTGACGTTGTCTTTGGAAGAGTAGAAGTTTTAAAATTTTTTTAAAAGATTTTATTTATTCGTTTGACAGAGATAGATACAGCGAGAGAGGGAACACAAGCAGGGGGAGTGGGAGAGGGAGAAACAGGCCTCCCGCAGAGCGAGGAGCCCGATGCGGGGCTCGATCCCAGGACCCTGGGATCATGAACTGAGCCGACGCAGACGCTGAACAACTGAGCCACCCAGACGCCCCTAGAAGTTTTTAATTTTAATGAAGTTCAGCTTATCAATTATTTTTGTCATGAATCATGCCTTTGATGTTGTATCAGAAATATTATTGCCATCCCCAAGGACATCTAGGTTTTCTCCTATCTCATCTTCTAGGAATTTTATACTTTTACATTTTACATTTAGGGTGTGATCCATTTTGATTTAATTTTCATGAAATATGTAAAGTCTATGTATAGATTTTTTTATTTTTTTTAATTTTTATTTTTTTTTAAGATTTTATTCATTTGCGAGAGAGAGAATGAGAGACAGAGAGGATGAGAGAGAGGAGGGTCAGAGGGAGAAGCAGACTCCCTGCTGAGCAGGGAGCCCGATGTGGGACTCGATCCCAGGACTCCAGGGTCATGACCTGAGCCGAAGGCAGTCGCTTAACCAACTGAGCCACCCAGGTGCCCATAGATTTATTTTTTATGCATGTAGATGTCCAGATTTTCTTGCATCATTTGTTGAAAAGACTATCTTTGCTCTATTGTGTTGCTTTTGCTTCTTTGTCAAAATCAGTTCACTCTATTTATTTGGGTTTAATTCTGGGCTCTCTGTTTCATTGATCTATTTGTCTCTCTATAGCCACTGCCACATTGTCTTGATAATTGTAGCTTTTAGTAGATCTAAACATAGTGTCAGTCCTCCAGTTTTATTCTACTTCAGTATTCTGTTAATTATTCCGAGTTTTCTGACTCTTCATATAAACTTTAGAATCAGTTTGTGGAATATATGAAATAAGTTTTTGGGATTTTGATTGAGATTACATTAAATCTATAGATCAATTTGGAAAGAACTGAAATCTTGATAATACTGAGTGTCCTTATCCATGAACATGGAATATCTCTTTATGTATTTAGATCTTCTTTGATTTCTCCAATCAGTTTTGTAGTTTCCTCATACAGATCTTGTACATTTTTATTAAATATATACATAAGTATTTCTTTTTTAGATGACAGTGGAAATAGTATTGTGATTTTAATTTTAAGTTCTGCTTTTTCCTTGCTGGTATCTAAGCAAGTGATTGAGTTTTAAATTTTAACCTTGAGTCCTGTAGGCTAACTATAATCACTTATTAGTTCTAGGAATTTTTTGTTTTTGTTGATCCTTCCAGATTTTCTACATGGACAATCATGTCCTCCATGATCAAAGATGGTTTTATTTCTTTCTTCTCAATCCACGTAGCTTTTATTCATTTTCATACCTTAATGCATTAGCAGGAACTTCTAGCATGATGTTGAAGAGTGGGGAGAAGGGACATCTTTGCCTTGTACCTGATTTTAGTGAGAAACTTTCACATTTTTCACCATTAAGTATGATGTTAACTATAGGTTTTTATAGACATTCTTCATCAGCTTGAGAAGAATTCTATTTTTTAGTATACTGAGAATTTTCCATCTTTTTTTTTTAGATAATTTTTGTGTCATGATTCGAATTTCATCAACACTAAAATTCACTTGGAAGGATTGACTATTTTCACACTGTATTCCAACCCCTGACCATCATATATTTACATATTTGTTTCAGACTTTTTAAATGTCTTTTGATAAAGTTTCATGGCTTATTTCATAGATGGCTTCTATATTTTTGTTTTATAATTATTAGTGTTTTATGTTTTTATTGTATATATTTTTGTAAAATGTATTTTTTAACTATTGCAGGTATGCAGACATTCAACTAAATTTGTCTATTGAATTTCTTTTCAACTATTTTGAAAAATTGTCTTGTTAACTAAGTTATCAGTGGAGTTTTTGCTTTTTAAAGTAGGACATCATGCCATTTGGAAAAATGACAGAATTTTTTTCCTTCTCAATTCTTTTAGCTTTTCCTTCTTTCTTTTTGCTTCCTTCCTTCCTTCCTCCCTCCCTCCTCCCTCCCTTTCTTTCCTTCTCCTATTGCATTAGCAAGTACTAACATTCAATACTTTCATACACATTGAATAGCATTAGATACAGTAGGCACCCATCACTCTTTTGAAACAGCATGTTTAAAAAGAAAAAAAAGAAAGAGCATGTTTTTTAATGTTTCATAATTAACCTTGTTATTCTCAATAGATTTTTGAGAATTCTATTTATCAAGTTAAATAAATATATTTCAGGTTTATTAAAGAGTTATTGTTAATGGATGTGGAGATATATCAATGACTTTTCTATATTTGTTAAGGTCAATGTATGATTTTAATCCTTTAATCCAATTATGTGATTTTATCCCTCTTATATGTAGTTCTTGTCATGTATTAGTATCAATATTATAGTAGCTTACTAAAATAAGTTGAACAGTGTTCCCTCTTATCATACACTAGAATACTTTCTATATAACTGAAATTACTTATTATTTGAATGTTTGGCTAATTAAGGATTTTAGGCCTTGAGTTTTCTATGTTAGAAAAAAACCTACTCATTCCTTTCCATTAATAGTTCTAGAATTACTTGTGTTCTCTAATCTCTTGGGTCAATTTTTAGTAACATTCTAGAATTCTGGAAAATTGTTCCTAATTTAAAAATTTTGGCCTAAATGTACATACCATATCCTCTTACTAATTTTTACACCATTAAAATCTATCATATATATGTATCTGTATTATACATAATCTATATTATATCTATATTATAATCTATTATATCACATTAAAATCTATATTATGTATTATATATCTATATCTCTTTATTACTAATATTTTTTCTTTCTTTTTTTAATTTAATTTCAATTAGCCAACATATAGTACATCATTAGTTTCAAATTTAGATTTGAGTTACTAATATTTTTTATGTGTGCTTTCTCATTTTCTTATCAATCTGTCTAAAGTTAGTCAAATTTCTTGATGTTTTATAAATATCAACTTCAGGTTTTTTTCAGTATCTCTCTTTTCTATAATATTACGCTCCACTCTAATCTTTATTATTCTCTTTCTTCTTTCTATGGCTTTATTCTCTTGTACTTTTTGTAACTTCCTGAAATTGATCTTTAGCTCATTAGTTTTCAGATTTTTTTCTTGTGCAACATAAAGTTGCTGTAAGCACTGCTTTCAGTACATCTACCATCCAATCTGTTATGTACTATTTTACTTATTTTCAAGTTTTCCTCTTCCATTGGCTTCCTGTCCCAAATTGTCTGTTTCCTTTCTAGAATTCTTCTAAGGATGATACAGAAAATTCTCAAAGTGTCAGAAGGTATATGCTAAAGTCT
Source organism: Neomonachus schauinslandi (assembly GCF_002201575.2). Classification (NCBI taxonomy): domain Eukaryota; kingdom Metazoa; phylum Chordata; class Mammalia; order Carnivora; family Phocidae; genus Neomonachus; species Neomonachus schauinslandi. The sequence goes on along the minus strand of NC_058405.1, from coordinate 24,637,354 downwards.
TCTCCATTCCTGTGTGTTGTTGATGTTAGTATTTTATATAAAACATAACATAATTTTATTTTATATAAACAAAGAGGTTAGGTCAAAAATAAATGATAAAATAAATATGTATATTATAGTTGTATATATGTATATAATAATATAATATGTATTATCCATAATATGTAGACATTCATGATAATATATATTATTATATATATAATATGTAGGCATTCATGTAGGCATACATATATACATAATATGTAGGCAAAAATAATTATTTTTAACATAACCTCTTTGTTTGTTTCCCTATCTTTAGGACTGGATTAAAAAGCTTTTGATATTTAAATTGAAGCTCTCGTCTCCAACCAGGATTTTGCACTATAGTTTTATACTTTTTTTATTCTTAATTGTTTAATTTTGCCTTAAATTATCATCTTACCTGTAAGCTACCTCAGGGCATGAATTATTTTATATATTTCAATTGTATCCTTCAAATCACCTAGCACAATGTAAGACCCAAGAGAAATTTTTGATTGATCTGTTTCCTTTTTCTAAAACATGAAAAATTAGGTTTAGAAAGTGCTTATACAAAAAAAATGTTATTTATAGATGAAACATTCGTGTTGTTGTTCAGAATGTGTCCTACTCTAATTTTTTTTTTCTATTTGACTGCAGTAAAACATGCACTCTAAGGAATATATGGTACAGATGTTTTTTAAGTGTTGTTCATTAAGGTCTCCCTGAACTTCTAATTTTTGAAAAAAAATTTGAAAAAAAGGAGTATCACAATATGTCTGTCACACAATATTTTTAAGGAGACTTTCTCAGCACTGAGCATCATGTTGTACGTCAGGCTTTGGGTGATTGATGTGTTTCCATTCCAGATATGTCAGGAGTCAAAGTAATGTTTTATTTTACTTTTATATCCAAGGTGTCATTTCTACAAATCTTTAACATGTTCTGGAAAGTTTCAGGCCAGTTTTGAACAGCTATTTAATGAACTGTGAACAAATCTCTGCAGTAAATTGTTTTTTATATATAGTAGAATCACTTTCTATATAAGCACCTTAAAGTTCAGTTACCAAACGTTACTAGAAATGGAGCTTGCGTTATGTAGGCCAATTTTTAACATGTTGCCCTCATTAAAAAAAATACTCACGTGAAGTGTTTGTTTTGTTTTGTTTTTCATCTACTTGCAAAAATAGCAAGGTTAGGCCTAGTGTGGTTTGGTTAAATTAATATTAGACTGGGGACCAATACTGTGGTAGGTTATATTATTATTTACACATATTTGTTCTTCTTCTCAGCAGAAGATTATTTTTTCCTCTCCACATGGCTTGCCCATGCAACTTTTGCACCTCACTTTATTGGAGGATGGTGCCTGTATGTCCTCTTGAATTAGGATTGCCTATATGATTACCCTTGCCAATTAAATGTAAACAGAAATGGCACGTAACATTTCTAAGATTAGCTTTACGAGGGAGATGTGGTTAGCAATGTCCTTTCCCTCCTCCACAGAAAGTAGCAATATTGAAGATAAAAGCTCCTTTTTCAGCCTGAGTTCTAACATGAAGATAATATGGATTAAAACAACAGGTAAACATGTAAACATCAATCGACATTTGATACGAGTGAGAAAAGCCTTTATTGTTGTGTTCTTTTTTATTTTTTTTAAAGATTTTATTTATTTATTTGACAGAGAGAGACACAGCGAGAGAGGGAACACCAGCAGGGGGAGTGGGAGAGGGAGAAGCAGGCTTCCCGCGGAGCAGGGAGCCCGACGCGGGGCTCGATCCCAGGACCCTGGGATCATGACCTGAGCTGAAGGCAGATGCTTAACGACTGAACCACCCAGGTGCCCTATTGTTGTGTTCTGACTATTGTTTCAATTCCTGAGGTATCATAGTCATTCAAATGGAGTATATGAGTATATTTTCAAGTGAAATTCAAATTCACTTATTCACCCATTTACTTATTCATTCAAAAATATTTACAACAGTTCTATTACGTCAATGACACTGTACTTGTACTGGTAACACATCAATGAGCAAGAAAGGCAATGTCTTCATATAGCTTATAGCCATGGAGCATACAGATTTAGGCTCTACCTCACAATTATTTACAAATATTATGAACATAATAATTACTACGCATTCTTTTTTTTTTTTAAAGATTTTATTTATTTATTTATTAGAGAGCAAGCGAGAGGGAAACAGCATGAGAGAGGAGAGGGTCAGAGGGAGAAGCAGGCTCCCTGCTGAGCCGGGAGCCCGATGTGGGACTCGATCCCAGGACCCTGGGATCATGACCTGAGCCGAAGGCAGTCGCTTAACCAACTGAGCCACCCAGGCGCCACTATGCATTCTAAAAGAATATATTTCGAGGACTTATTTTAGACTCAAGGGATAGGAACGATTTTCTTAAGAAAGCAATATTAACAGTTAAAAAAAGTGAAAATGGCAGTGCTTGGGTGACTCAGTCAGTTGAGTGTCCGACTCTTGATTTCAGCTCTGGTCATGATCTCAGAGTTGTGAGAACTAGCCCCACAACAGGCTCCATGCTCAGCGGGGTATCTGCTTTAGATTCTCTCTCTCCCTCTGCCCTTCCCCCCCCACAAATAAATAAATAAATAAATAAATCTTTAAAAAAAAGTGAAAATGGCAGAGTAAAGACTTCTATAAAATATCTTCTTAAAGATAACAAGAACACTGACAAAAATTGTGAAAATTCAGTTTTTTATAAATCTGAAAATTAGCCAGTCTTGCAAAAATCTAGGGAAAATTTCAAGAAAGACAGCTGAAACTTAGTAAGAACAGTGAGCTTGTGACATTTTTTTTCTTGCCTCATCCCCATATCCATCCCTGTCTCCAGCTCCACAGCATTCTCTAAAACCAACAGCCTGTAATCATGATAAAAAGTAGAAGGCTGCAGAGTTGGAGAGGGCAGAATGCTGTGGAAGCTCTTTTTTGAGCCCAATTCCTAGAGATTCTGCACTATTTGATTTGTCTATTTGCAAGAAATTGCAAATTGTTAGGCTGTATAACATTGACCTGACTCGGAGCTTCCCCAATGTGAGCAGTCTTTTCCCCTGAAGGAGAAAATAGTTAGAGATAATCAGTTAATATCACCATTATCTGAAATGGTGGAAAATAATTGAGTGGAACAAACCAAAAAACATAGAAGGAACAGCTGGGGAATGAGATGCCATAGGTGTCTTTGAAAAGCTTCCTGGGACTCTTGACTATATGCATATGTAGGACTGTGCAGATGCTCAGCGAAGTCTGAAAAAGGCCCTGAGATCTCAGTTTTGGCAAACCTTGAGACTTTCTACCAGCAGAAAGTGTAGATTAAAGCAGAGCTGTAAACTGAATGGCTGAGTGTTGAAGGCATGCCACAGTGTGCAAAGTGGAGCCCTTTGGCAAAGACTGGAGACTTATTGGTTCCAGGAATTTGAATAAATTTCTATCTGAACGTTAATCACTAAGCTACACATCACAAACCTCAGTAGTCACACACGGAGAACAATATAGACTTTACAGAGGTAGCTCAGAAAACTAACTAAACAAGCAACTAACAATACAGCAAATGGCCACCTTAGGACATTAAAAAAAGAAAAGCAAACTAAACTCAAAAGGAAAGAAATAATAAAGACTTGAACAGAAATAAATGAAATAAAGAATAGTAAAACAATAGAGAAAATTTAGAAAAACAAAGGTTGAATCTTAAAAAGATAAAATTGACAAGCCCATAGCTAGATTGACCAAGAAAATAAAAGAACAAACTCAAATTACTAAAACTGGGAAAGAGGGAACATACTACCTGCCTTACAGAAATAAAAAAATGATCAAAAAGGAATATAATAAATAGTGGTATGACAACAAATTAGATAATCTAGCTGAAAGGGGCAAAATCCTGGAAAGAGTCAATCTACTGGAAATGATTTAAGAAGTAACAGAAAAACTGAATAAATTATAAGAAGTAATGTAATAAGTTAGTAATTAAAAAATATCCCACAAATCCAATCTCAGAACTAAATGGCTTCATTAGTGAATTCTACTAAGTAGTTAAAGAAAAAATAACATCAGTCTTTCCTGAACTCTTCCCCCAAAATAAAAGAGGAGAAGGAAAGATTTCTCAACTCATTTTATGCAGCCAGTATTACCCTAATGCCATTAGACCAAGGTAGTACAAGAAAAGAAAATTATGGGCCAGTATAATTTATGAATATAAACAAAAAGATACTCAACAATATACCAGCAACCTAAATCCACCAAAACATAAAGAGGAATAAATCTCATAACCCAGGTGCAATCATAACCTCAGGAATGTAAGTTGTTCAAAATACAAAACCAATGTATTATATCTTCGAATAAAAGACAAAAGCTACTATGTCATTTCAATAGATGCAGAAAAAAATCTTTCAGAAAATAGAACACTCTTCCATGATAAAAATATTTAACAAACTAGGAAAAGCAGAGATCTTCTTCAACCTGATAATGGGAATCTAAGGAAAAACCCATAGTTAACATTGTACTTAAGTAGGGAAGACTGAAGGATTTCAGCGACAAAGATTAGGAAAAAACCAAAATATCTGTTCAGGCCATTTCTTTCTTCCTTTTTTTTTTTTTTAACATTTTATGTATGTATGTATGTATTTATAGAGCATGTGCGAGCGGGGGCAAGGGCAGAAGGAGAAAAAAATCCCAAGCCGACTCTGCTCTGACCACAGAGCCCAAGGCCAGACTGGATCTCACAGATCCAGAGATCATGACCTGAGCTCAAATCAAGAGTTGGGTGCTTCTACTAAGCCACTTAGGTGCCCCCGTTCAGGCCATTTCTATTAAACATTGTACTAAAGAGTCTAGTGGGTGAAATTAAGAAAAAGAAATAAAAGATCACAGAGAATAGAAAATATTTGCAAATCATTCTGCACTCACGCTCCATGCAAAACAATGCCCAGGAGTTTTTGGACCTGTACGTGTGGTGGAAATATTCTGCCAACAACCACATCATCCAGGCGACGGACCATGCATCCAGCCAGATGAACATGATGGAGGTTGACAAGGTGACAGGCAGGTTGAACAGCCAGCCAGTTTAAAACCTATGCTATTTGTGGAGCCATTTGTGGGATGACTCCATCCTCGAACAGGCCAAGGCCTGTGGCACCATTTCAAAGAACTTCTGACTGTAGAGGATCACAGATGTGGAATATTTGTCATAAATAAATAGCAACCCCCTCCTCCCAAAAAGAAAATATTGGTAAATTATATATCTGATAAGAGTCTAATATCAACAACATATAAAGAACTTCTATAACTCAACCATATAAAGACAAATAACCCAAATTAAAAATGGGCAAAGATTTTGAACATACCTTTTTCCAAAGAAGATATACAAATGGAGAATAAGCACCTGAAAAGATGCTGAATATCATTGGTCATCACAAAACACAAATTAAAACCTCAATGAGTGACCACATTACACCCACAGCATGAATATGGTAAGACAGTCAATAACAAGCATTAACGAAGTTGTGAAGAGATTGGAATCATCAGACATTGCTACTGAGAATATATAATGGTGAGGCTGCTTTATAAATTAGTTTTGCTGTTCCTCAAAACATTAAGCATAGTGTGACCATGTGATCTAGCACTTCCACTCTCTAGGTATATGCCCAAGAGAAGCAAAAACACATTGCTTGTGTTAATAAGCATTATTGTTAATAATAGCATTATTCACAATACGTAAAAAGGGAAAACATCTCAATCTATCAACTGATGAATAGAAAAGCAAAATGTACTAAATCCGTGAAATGGGGCATTATTCATCCATTAAAAGGAATCATGTTCTGGTACATGCAACCACACAGGTGATCCTGAAAAACATAATGCTATGTGAAAGAAGCCAGATATGAAAAGTCACATGTTGTGTGACTCTTTTTATGTGAAATATCCAGACTAGCAAATCGATATAGACAGAATACATAGCAATGATTACCAGGAGCTGAAGGAAAGGCAAGATTTTTTATATAACTATATAACTCAATAAAGTTGTATAGTTATGTAACTGTATATAGTTATATATATAACTATATATAAATCTACAAAGTCATATAGTTGAATTATGGACTAAGTGGTTGGATGTATATATCTTTATCTCTTAGGACAAATTTAAGTTGAGGAAAAAAATTTGGAAATTACTCATGTATTGACAGTAATTAAACCTTGGACAAATAGGAATTTAGGAAGAAAGAGTGCAGAAAAAAAATCAGGCATTACTTAAATGACAGGTAGAGGAAGAGGAGGTGGCAAGAGAAGATGAGAATGAGTGAGAAGAGGAAAGCAGATACTGTTGTGGAAGAAAGGGGTAGAAGTTTTTCAAGCACTGAAGTCAGTAAGCAATATGTCCAAATGATGTTTAAAGGTTAAGAAAGATGTGGTCATAGAGAGGTTACTAGGGTACCTGGTAACTTTAGCAGTGGAAAAATTAGGGCAAAAATTATATTCTAACGGTTTAAATAGTGACTCTAAATACTCTTTGCAAGAGATTTGTGATTAGGAGAAAAAGCAGTAGTTCTGTGTGAAAATTAAAATTATGAAACTTTTTTTTCAAGCCAAAAAGTGCTCACTAAATACAAATGCAATTTAATTAGCTCTGTTAATTGTTTAATCCAATCTTTTATGTTCCTTTTATGAAAAATAAGGGCTTTAGATGATCTAAGAATTTTTGCAATTTCATGATAAAGGATTAAAATTACTGTAAATATTTTTAATTTTATGTTTTCCTATAACATTTGAAGAGGTATTATTTTTTACTATTTTTACTTATAAAACATGTAAAAATTATACATAGTCAAACCAAAATGAATTAGTGATTATTTAAATTGAGAAAAAATTATGATATGGAATATTGCTGTAGGAATATTTAAACTGTATATTAAATCTGTAGGAGAAATGGTGGGGTATATGAATATTACATTAATTTGTTTGAAGTCCCCCATGGTGGCATCCCACTTGAACCAGTCTGTGCAATTAACACTTCTTGCCCTCCCCACAACCAAAAACACACTTTCTCATTCCATAAGAATCCCAACTTAACCATAAGTGTTAAGCAATCTAATTATCAGACATACATGTGAATATCTAAGAAACTTAACCTCATGTTGTTAATCCTTGAGAGAAAGGGCTTATTTGCATTTTTAGAAGAAATCTGTTAACTTAATTTCTGGTTGTGTAATATTTGTGAAACTTTCTGGCTTAAAAACACCACAAAGTACCCCTCTATTTCAGTACCACATTATCCATCATTTCTTACATCAGGCAGACTAACTCATTTTCACCCATTTTGTTCAGTTAAAACATTAAACAGAATTTTCTCAGTACTATCCTCTGGGTGGCATTTCGATGGCTGCTAGGGTAAACATACAAATATGTAGTCAAAAACTCAAGCTTTATGAAGAAATCCAAGATTCTAGGTTGAATCTCAGCCTGTCTTATGACTGGCAGTGTAAAATGGAGCCAGATACTTAATCTCGTTAAGCATTAATATTTTCATGTGAATTAAGGTAGTTATTAGAAATGTTATGAAATTAAATACAAACAATCCATGTAAGACATGTAAGCAAGTAAAACAGTACAGTTGATCCTTGAATATCACAGTGGTTAGGGGCCTTGACTGCCCTTGTAATTGAAAATCCCCTATAACTTTGGAGCCCCCCAAAACCTACCTAGTAATAATATACTGCAGACCAGAAGCCTTACCAATAACAGAAACAGTCGATTAACTCATATTTTGCATATGTATTGGGTACTGTGGTCTTACAATAAAGTAACCTAGAAAAAAATAAAATGTTATTAAGAAAATCATAATGTAGAGAAGATACATTTATAGTACTGTATTGTATCAAAAAAATCTGCATATAAGTGCATGCTATTCAAACCCCTGTTGATCAAGGGTTAACTGTACTAGGCACACAGTAAACACTAGATAAATCTAATCAATGATGATGGTGATAAGGGGAAGGAAACATTTTTTATTTCCTTTAACCAAAAACTTTGTACCCTCTTAAGTAATGACAGCATAAACTTTCAGAATTACTTTCCAAACTAGGAGTTTCTACCGTCATTATTATTATTGTTAAAAGATTTATTTATTTATTTGAGAGAGAGAGAGAGGGAGGGAGGTGGGGAGTGGCAGGGGAAGATGGAGAGAAAGAATCTCAAACAGACTCCCTACTCAGTGTAGAGCCCGACACAGGGCTGGATCTCATGACCCTGAGATCATGACCTGAGCAGAAATCAAGAGTTGGACACTTAACAGACTAAGCCACCCAGGCAACCCAAAGGAGTTTCTATTATTATAATGAATACTCATTTTTGAAAAATGCCTTCAATTTCACTAATTTTTTTCAACTTGAGGTTTTCAATCATCTCATGAAATTTTCTTAAAAATTTAGCATGTATGGTGACTTTAGAAACTTATAAACACTTGTTAAAGTTTATTCCAGATAGTTGTCACCTACTGGTGTAAGTATATAAAATTTAATATGCTATGTAATGAAAATATCATTAATTTTCATGTCTCAACAAAAGAGTCAAGCTCAGGCTTTCCAGTCACCTGATTTAGAACTGTTCTCTATCAAATCATATATTTTAGTCACACCAACCATTCTATTCATTATAAGGCATTGTTAATATTATTACAAAAAGGACAACTAGCAGTGTAAGTGTAGTGACTGATTATTATGAATATCATAAACTCCATATTCAGAAGATACAGACTTTTTGGCATTGTAAATTCTATAATCTATCCATGCATGTGTATGTATGATCCCTCCTATGGAAGCACTAAGGATCTTTGACAGTACTGACAATCAAATGTGAAAGGATGTCTTTATTATCTTAAACTGCACAGTGTTCTGAAGCCAAAGTGAAGGGATTAGCACTGGGGTTCAAAGGCTGATGCCAGAAAAAGTCCTTTCATCTTTTACTGAATTCCCAGATGTCAGGGCAAAGGCACAGACTTCAAGGGTCAGAGAATTTCATAACTTTGGTTCTACAGTGTATTTCTTTTTTTAATTTATCTTCTTTCTTTGTTTTTTTTATTATTATGTTATGTTAATCACCATACATTACATCATTAGTTTTTGATGTAGTGTTCCATGATTCATTGTTTGCGTATAACACTCAGTGCTCCATTCAGTACGTGCCCTCTTTAATACTCATCACCGGGCTAACCCATCCCCCCACCCCCTTCCCCTCTAGAACTCTCAGTTTGTTTTTCAGAGTCCATAGTCTCTCATGGTTCCTCTCCCCCTCTGATTTCCCCCTCCGATTTCCCCCCCTTCATTCTTCCCCTCCTGCTATCTTCTTCTTCATCTTTTATATATATATATATAAACATATAATGTATATTTGTTTCAGAGGTACAGGTCTGTGATTCAACAGTCTTACACAATTCACAGCACTCACCATAGCACATAGTCTCCCCAATGTCTATCACCCAGCCACCCCATCCTTCCCACCCCCCACCACTCCAGCAACCCTCAGTTTGTTTCCTGAGATTAAGAATTCCTCGTATCAGTGAGATCATATGATACATGTCCTTTTCTTAGGTGATTATAAAAGAAGACAATAGTTTGCTTAGCTCAGAAAAGCATACCATATCGTCAAGGCAGCATTTTGTTTCAAATTGTTTCAGAATCTATTTGCATGCTTAAAAAATAGGTAACAGAAAGTTGAATTTTTGAACAGGATATGGGATTAGAATTATCATGTAGACAATTCCACATCTTCAATATTATATTAATAGTCTTTTAATTTTTCATCTAGGTTTTTTGTTTTGTATATATACACATTCCTTTTGAGAAGAATTTATATGCAGGAAAAAATTATGCACGTATGCTTATGAACAGAGTGTAGAATTTAAAGACGTGCCTTATGCTGAACAATGTTTTCCTCCCATGGCTTTGATTCACTCAATGTTATGCCCAGGATTTCTGAATCTCTGTGGTGGCTGTCCATATTTTTGGTGAATCAGTTCAATTTAATTTGGATTAATTTTATATAAATTTTAAATAAGTGCTATTTTTTGAAGTACTGGGAATAATACAGGAGAAAAAAGAAGAGGAAAGTTACAGAGAGCGAAGCAGAAAAGGAGAAGGGGAGAGAGAGTGCACTTTTAAGCTTAGATATGTGAATCAAGTTTCAATTCAGAAAGACATCAACAAAGTCATATTGATTAAAACAAAGGCTCATATATCTCATGAAATAAAAACATCAACAAAAAATTAATACAACCTAAGCGTAAAATTAAGATGTTTGTATCTGCTGCTATAGTTTTACTATATGATTCTGAAAGTGTTTAACCCATACAGGACATTGCACAGGATGTGATTGAACCCTCCTACTAACACCAAAAAAAAAAAAAAAAAAAAAGAAAAAAAAAAAATAAAAAAAAAAAA